>NW_024082479.1:126322-178472 GCF_003009895.1 Hyaena hyaena
TGGGTGTTATGTGGAAACTAATTTGACAATAAACTATTTGTAAAAAAAAAAGAGGATTGTTTCTGTTTGTGATTGTTTTAAATATTTAGGTGCTCCCATATTCGGTGTGTAGACATTTATAATTGTTAGTTCTACCTGATGGATAGACCCTGTAATTATTATATAATGCCCTTCTTCATCCCTTGTTATTTTCTTTAATTTGAAGTCCAGTTTGTCTGATATAAGTATAGCTACTCCAGCTTTCTTTTAATTTCCTGTAGCATGATATATATTTCTCCAATCCCTTACTTTCAGTTAATGGTGTCTTCCAGTCTAAAATGTGTTTCTTGTAGACAGCAAATAGATGGATTTTGTTTTTTTATCCATTCTGCTACTCTATCTTTTGATTGGAGCATTCAGCCCATTTACATTCAGTGTTATTATTGAAATATATGTGTTTAGTGTCAACGTGTCCTTTGTGGGATTCATGCTTGTGGTGGGGTCTCTAGTATATACCGTTCCTTGCAACATTTCCCTCAGAGAGTCCCCCTCAGAATTTCTTGTAGGGCTGGTTTAGTGGTGACAAATTCTTTAATTTTTGTTTAATTGGTAAGATTTTATCTCTCCTTCTATTCTGAATGGCAGGCTTGCTGGATAGATGATGCTTGGATGCATATTTTTTCTGTTCATCACATTGAAGTTTTCCTGCCATTCCTTTCTGGCCTGCCAAGTTTCAGTAGATAGGTCTGTCACCACTCTGATAGATTTCCCTTTGTATGTTAGTGCCCTTTTCTCCTTAGCTGCTTTCAAAATCTCTCTTTGTCCTTCTATTTTGCCAGTTTCACTATGATATGTCATGCAGAAAATCGATTCAAGTTACATCTGAGGGCAGTTCTCTGTGACTCTTGAACTTCCACATCTACTTCCCTCCCCAGCTTGGGTAAGTTCTCTGCTATAATTTGTTCCAGGACTCCTTCAGTTTCTTTCCCTCTCTCTTCCTCTTCTGGAATTCCTATGATATGGATATTGTTTCTTTTGATTGTATCGCTGAGCTCTCGAACTCTTCTTTCGTGTTCCTGGATCAGTTTCTCTCTTTTTCTCAGTTTCTTCTTTTTCTATAATAGTGTGTTCTAAATCACTTATTCTCCTTTCTGCCTCTTCAATCTGTGCATTGGGCGCCTCCATTTTATTATGTATCTCGCATATAGCATTTTTTAAATTCATCATAACTATTTTTGAGTTCCTTAGTGTTTGTATCCATTGTTTCTCTGATGTCTTCCATTCTTTTTTCAGGCCTGCGATTAATTTTATGGTTAGTTTTCTAAATTCTTGTTCAGTTATGTTGCTTATATCTGTTTGAGCAGTTCTTAAGCTTTCGTTTCTTCCTGGAGTTTCTTTGGAGGAGAGTTCTTCTGTTTCGTCATTTTGGTTAGCTTTTTATCCTTTGTTAATTTTAAAAGCTTGTTGTACACTCTGCCCTTGTGAGATCTGCTATATTAAAGAAGGCTCTTTGGCTTTTCAGGACCTGTCTATTCAGGAAGTGTTCTTTGGGTGGTGTCTCTTGGTTTCTCTTGTTGAGCGTTTGGTTATTTTGTTTCCCTATTCATAGCGGTATTTAAGACTCTCCACCATGTGTACTTTGGCTTGTTTCTTGAGGTAGCCCTGGAAAAAGAAAACAGACAACCACAGAGGAAACAAAGGTACAGAAACACACAGACAAAACCAATAAACACACAAACCCAGGTTCAAGTAAAAACAACAACAACAACAACAACAACAACAAAACAGCTCTCTGGAGGGGATGGGCGTGGTTTGGTGTAGGCAAGTCTGGCCTCCACTGTGTCCTGCTGACCTCTCCCTGAGGTCTGTCCTTAGTGGTTGTGGGGAGAAAAATGGCGACGCCCTAGTCCCTTTTCAACCTTATGTTGCAAATCACTCCTTTGAGTCTGATCTCCCTGTGCTGAGGATGTAGTCAAGGTGGGCTGAGTTCTATCCCACGCCCCTCCTCGTTTTCGGGTCCCAGTCCATGGGCTTTGTTCACACCACCTGAAGCAGTCCCACAGGTTGCTGCTTCCTTGCTGCCTGTGATTGAGTTGGGGGTGGGGGAAGTGTTGCAGCCTCAGATCCCGCAGTAGACAAGCAGCCATACAACCTGGGATCAGAGGCCTCCGCGCCCGTGCTTGCAGAGAACTTAGCAGCTTCAGGTCCACAGTGTCCGCGCCTCTACAGCCACCTGGCCGCCACTGCCTGGGATGGGGCTGGGAGCGCAGCAGAGCAGTTTCTCCTGGCGCTGTCTTGGAGCAGAGGCACCTAGTTCAAAGTCAGTACCCCAGCCAGAACCAAAAAGCACTCTCTTTCCAAGCCGAGGTTCTCCTCTTCTCCAGGGATGGTTCTATGAGCAATCTTAGCTTCTCTCTCCCCTCAACTCACTGCAGCTCACCATGGCTCTCAGTGGCTCATCACTCACTGGAGCTGCACGCAAGCCGGGCTTCCTCCCCTCCCTCCGTATCTCCTGGTCCCGTCCAGCTTTTATCTTCCCCAGTTCGCATTCAGGCACTTATGAGGTTTCCTTCCCAGTGTACTCTGTATCTTTCTCTTCCCAAACTCCTGTGGCTCAGTGTCCTATGACTTCAGGCATTCTCTGTTTGAGAGATGGATGCAAGTGAAATGCACGGAGCTCCCTACTTCTCTCCCTTCTATTTTCAAGGCAATATTTGAAAAATTCTGAACTGATCCTGGAATGGCATATCTTTCTCTACCTATTAAAATGCTACTCATAACTCAGGATTGAGTTTATTCTCATAATTGAAATCATTCACACTGTAAATCTTCTTTAAATACTCCTTAGATCTAATCTAGGGACTCAAGGAAAGCTTTCTCAAGGAAGCGATGTTTGGGTGAGATATGAAGGTTGAGTGGGGGTACCCTAGAGAAGGAGAGGGGGAAAAGCATTCTGAGTAGAGGAGACAGTATGTATAAGTGCCTTGAGGCAAAGATAGTGTGGTTTGTTGGAAAAAGTGAAAGATAACCATAAAGCCAGTGTGGCTAAAGCACCAAGAATGCCAAAAGCCTTACAAATAGGGCAGTCCCAAATAGCTGTGCAGTTAGTATACCACATAAAGTGCCTTGTCAAAGGGGCTGAAATCCAACCTGTGTTCTGCTTGTTAGTATTGTGTCCATCCAGAAAGAGTATCTTTTTCTAACTTGTCCATTCTTCTTTTAGATGTCTGAAAGATGCAAAAAATCTAGCAGCAGTCCTTACAAGGCCATGAATTCTCTGGGTCCTACCCATTATACCATCCTTACCTGGAATTCTTTCCCTTATTCTCTGTCTTATTCTGGCTACACAGATCTTTTGCACCCTCAGGATCTTTGCACATGTTTTCCTTGTTATACTGTGATTCTATTATCATACACTCCAAACAATGGTTGGTAACACTGTTGAGGTTTGATAGTATTTTTTATTGCAAGGTCCATGACCCAAGACTAATTTGGCTACATTTGAGTATGAATCTGAATGAATTACAGTTGAGTTAGAATTTCCCTAGTCTTCAGGCTAGGAAGGGTGGTGCAATACCCATTTCCAAGTGCTCTGAGCACTGACTCTTGTTACCCATGCGTGGCAAAGGAAATGTTTTCTTTTCTTGGGGCCTCTGGAATCTTTAGGGATGGAGAGAATCACAGGAACTTCTTAACACAGGTAATAATGATTTTTTTTCCCAAAAGAGGTGGAAACACAGGGGAAAGTTGTTGTTTCAGACTTTGTTCTACCTCAAAACTCAGGATAGCCTTCTCTGAGGACACATTACAACATCCAATCAGAATATGCCCATCAGCCTAGATTTCTGCAAGAATGATAGGCTCCTATTACAATGATTTATTCTACAAATATTGATTGAGGACCCATAATAGTGAATTAAGAAAAGCATGATCCTTGACTTCACAGAGCTTGTATTTTTGGCATCATGTTCAGGAACATCTGTAGGATTACTTTATAGAAGAACTGAGTCTTCTTAAGGGGCTAAAAACTCATTGGCAGCTTATATAACAAACTTACAAGACACAGAGAGGGTCTCTGAGGTCAGCCTTACTTGGGTCCAAATCCTAGTAGATTTCACCATCTGAGAGCTGTTTAACCTTGGACAAGTTTCCTTTTCTGATCTTCAATTTCTTTACCTGTAAATAGGAAAATAATACTTAACTCATAGAGTTAATATGAAGATAAAATGAGATACAATATGTGAAAGGATATAGTCTGGTATCAAATTAATAAATATTTCTATAAAATACATCATATTCCCTATTTCATGGAAAATTATCTTTTTAAACAAAACACATCTAGAGAGAAGGTCCAGTTTTCAAGGACTCAGAATGGTAATCAGAGAAAACGCCATGGTTATAGGAAATGTTTCCTATCTTTTATGTCCCTATTAAAGTTGTTATCTTCTTCAGATAGAAACTGTCTGTTTTATTTTGGTATCCCCCAACCTATCTCAGTGGCTAGCAAATTGCCTGAGAGTGTTAAGGATAGAAGACTCATCTTATTCATTTCTGTACTCCCAGGATCTAGTATAGTGTCTAGAACATAGTATGCTTATTATATGCATTAAGTCACTTAATCCTCACAAGAATCCTGTAAAGTAGTGCTATTATTATCTTTATTATTAAATGAGGAACTGAGGCACAGAGAGATTCAGTCAATTGCCCAAAATTACCAAGCTAGTTAAGTGGTAGAAACAGAATTTGAACCCAGGCAGTCTGGCTATAGGCCTGCACCCTTAACACATAATACACCACATAGAAGATGCCTATTAGGTATTTGTCAAATGAATACAGCTGCAAGAAAATGTGAATTATAATCATGTAAAACAAGGAGTGCATTATAAATGTGTACTTTATGCAATAGCCATGTTCCCCCAAATTGGATAAGAATCTATTCTTTTGTAAACTTCATTCATTTTACCCATACTCTGCCATCACATTATTGTTTGAAAAGTTAACCCTCACTGTGCATTAAGAGGGGTTTCTGTTGCTCAAAGCAACTTGTGGTGATCGTTTTGTTATGTCAAGAACCTTTTTTGTCATGTCAATAATCACTTCCTAAACTCTCTGATTTATAAAAAGTTATCACAAACTGGCTTCCTGCTAAAGCAGGAGGGGGTGTAAATATCCTTTAGAAGATTCTATTCCAATCACCTATAATCTGCCCTTTCACCCCATCCCACTCCTCCAACCAGAGGCTGGAAAGACAGTTGGTGCCCTCTTGTGGGGTTTTTGGGAAGTAACATACACTGGGCCCACCTGGGGGGTATTTATAGGAAATAATCACATCAACTTCTTTCAATTCTGGTGATAAGGATGGAGTTGATTTTGGGATCTTTTTCTGAAATAAAAAATTGAATCTTTTTCAGGAAACGGGAAATCTGACTTATTCAATCAGGCGAGTCTCCTGAAGCCCTGGTAGAGAGAGGAATGGAATAAAATTTCACTGAACTTTAGAAGGATGCTGAGCAGATATTTCCTTTGATCAGGTACACTTTACATGTACTTCAAAATCACAGGCTATTAATGATAAAATTTACCATTTATTTAGGATTATCTATGTGCTAGATACTTGATATATATTGTCTCATTTAAATCACACCACAACCCTATAAGGTTAAAGAATATCTCCAATTTATAGTTAAGAAAGGTGAGATTTAGAGAGGTTAAGCAACGGCCAAAAAATAGCAGAACCAGAAATTCAAACCCAAATCATACTCTTTTTAGTGTAGTATGTTGTCTCTTTTTATTTCTTTTGGCCCAGTATCGATACTTCACTAAGAGATGTCAGAAAAATGTTCTCGATATATGTAATACCAATGCAATACCACCGAAACAGTAAAGAAAACTGTGCCCCAAACCCTTAGATAGACCCTTTGCTAGTTGTCCTGACAACTTGTTTTATTTGGTTATGTTGGATAGAAAGATAGGAAGTTTAAAGTTGTAACAGACAGAGGTCAAGGGCCAAAGTGAATGCTGGGAAGGCAGAGAAGGGCATAAGAGAGAAAGAAGGAGTAGTGTGGACATGGAGGGCAGAGAGACTTTTGACTGCCTGTCAATAGCTCATAAAGCCGGAACTAGCCCATTAGGGTGAGCCCTGCCTTCTGGAGAGCACAAGTTGCATCAAATGTAATAATTAATCTGTGTCCAATACTTTGTGCCAGGCACTGTTTTAAGTGCCTTACATATATTAACTCATTTAATCTTCAAAAAAATCTTGTGAGTCAAGTATTTTGATTAATTCCATTTTATATATTAGAAAATTGAAACAATGGAGGAGCCATTGTTCCCAATTTACACATATGGAAACTGAGACACAGAGTTGAGTAACTTGCCCAAGGTCAGGCTAGTAAGTGGAGGAGGTGGATTTTAAACTTAGGATTCTGTCTCCAGAGCCATGTTCTTACCCATCATGATATATTACCCTTCCCACTATGTTGTAAGGATCAGTATTGTTTCAGAAAATGTTTACTTCAGGTATATATGAATGTGTGAATGTGTGTGCTTATGTTTGTATTGGGTTACAATGTAAGATGTATTTATTCCTGTGAGTTACAGACAAAAATATCTAAAAGCAACTGCTCTAGCAATAGTATTGCTGAATTATACATCTTCAATCTCACTAGAGATAATGCCAAATTACTTTCTAAAACGATTGTACCAAGTCACATCCCCACCAGCAGTGTAAGAGAGTTAACAGTGTTCTATATCCTTACTTCAACGTAACAGCGTCAGGCTTTTAATATGCTGCCAATCCAAAGGGTGTGAAATCATATCTTATTTGGTTTTAAATTGCATTTTTTCTGATTTGCATTACATATTTTCATATATTTTGGCTGTTCATACTTTGCCTACTGTGAATCATCTCTTTATATCTTTTACTTATATATTATTGCATACAATACAAATGTACACAATACAACACACAACAGCAACTCTTTGAGGGAGCCAGCAGTACAGATGAAGAAACTCAGGCTGGGAGAAACCTTGCTTAAATTCACTCAGCTAATGGGTAGCTGAGTTGGGATTTGAGTCCAGACCCAGAGGACCCATTAGCCCATGCCTTTTGTTTTATAGTACATAAAGGGACCAAGGCTATGTTAGTAAAAACAGAAGAAGGGAACAAATAATTTCAAGCACATAACAATATATCATATGTCTAATTAGGTTTTACATAATTAACAGAGATTATTTCCTTGTATCCTCACAACTTGTGAGATAAAACATATTATCCTCATTTTACAGGTAAGGAGACTGAGGCTCATGGAAATGAAAAATTTGCCTTGGAGAGGTTAAATTACAGCTGAGAAGAGGCATAATCACAATTCAAATGCAGGTCTATGTGATTACGTCTATGACTGTTACAAATAGTGCTACCTGCCCATAGATATTCTTGGTATGAGGTAAAGGCCTCCCATAAACCAGGTCAGCCTCATCATCTCCTACAATCGTGCTTTGACCTCCTGCCCCACCTTCTTAGAACCCCCAACATACTGCTTCTATTTGGAGATGGCCAGGACTACACATACCATTTTTTGTAGAATTCTGGTCAGGGACAGCCTTAACTAACTGGTCCAGCTCACTGCTTCCATTAACCAGTAAAGTGAGATGAGCTCCCAACCACCTTCCACAGATTCGTCTTCCACTGCCCCCAGGCTTTTCTGATGAAGCCCACTTAGGATCTCAACACCTTCCATGGTAAACCAGAAATTCTAAATCAGAGTTGTCAAACTTGGCTGCACATTAGAATCACCTGCAGAAGTTAAAAAAAATCCTGATGTCCCAGTAACAGTCCAGACCCACTATATCAGAATCTCTGAAAAAGTTACCCAGGTATCTGTAATAGTTAAAGCTCCCCCAGATGATCCCAATGTAAGAGAACCACTGTTGAGGCATCTTCTTCAAGCCACAATCACAGTGGTTTCCATATGTTAGTGTTCATAAAAACTTCTTGGAGTATTTGTTAAGATTCAAATTTTTAGACCTCACCTCCAGAATCCATGGTTTGGTCTGGACCCAGGAGTCTGCATTCTTAACAATCACCCCAGATAGTTTCACTGAAAGTCAGTAGCAGACCACATTTTGGGAAATACTGCATTAGAGGAAGTGCTACATGAAAGTGTGATTGGAGCAAGAGGTCTCTGGCCCTTTAAGGACTAATTAGGAAACTACCTTTAAAGCTGTGGAGCACAGCAGGCAAGGGCTGCTTTTCTCCTTCTAGTGGATAAGGTAAGGGAGTAGGTCCTGGAATGGACCTCTCCTTTAAGGTTACCTCAGCATCTGCGTAAGTGCTATCTTGTTCCCAGCCCTGAAGAGCAGGAAGGATATGCTGTATTGTCCCACCCGTTGTTTCTGTTTGTTTTGATGCAAAAAGGCCAAGTTAAGAGAACTCCTTCTGTCCAGAAATCCTCCCAGAGGAATCAAAATAAGGCCTACCTGCTTGTCTTCCATTTTTTTTCCTCACCCTATCTTTTGTGGCTGTGGAGCCAGATGCGGTTACCTATCTGAAAGGGAAGACGCAGAGTGACATCCTTTGAGCTTGGGATAGACAGTGTTGCTGGACACCACACCTTTTGAGATGGTCCTCCTCGGCATCCTTAGAATCCTTTTTTTGGGACTGGGGCTTTTTATGGAACATGGGGTCCAAATGGCAAAGGTAGGGCAGCCCTCTAATGCCCTCATGGCTGATGCCCCTTCCTTGCCCCTGATTCGGGAGCTACTAGAAGAAGCTCCTGGCAAGCAGCGGAAGAAGCCACCTGTCCTAGGGCATCCTTTGCGGTACATGCTGGAGTTGTACCAGCGTTCAGCTGATGCACGTGGGCACCCTAGAGAAAACCGCACCATTGGGGCCACTATGGTGAGGCTGGTGAGACCCTTGGCCAATGTAGCAAAGCCTCTCAGAGGTGAGTTATTATACTGTCCTGGAAGGAAGAGAAATGGGGGGAAAGAGTGTAGAGAAAGGGGATCTGTGAGTTTATGATCAGGCTTCATTGACTGGTGGGTGACTTGTTTTCTCAGGCTTGGATTTCAAAGGATGGAAAAATTAGGAGAAGCTAGCTCCAAGCCTGCTTCCCTTTAGGGGCCCAATGTAAGAACAGATTGCCTTGGGTCTACCTGAGGAGTCTCTCCCAGACCCCAAGACAACTGAATGATGTGTCAGCTCCTATGTTTCAAAGTTTTCTTGTTTGTCACTGAAAACTATAATTTAGAAATACTCCTATGCATTCTTGTAGAGAGCTGTTTATGTGTGGTTTTATTCTTACAAGGCAAAGAGCACATAATGACGAGCTGGGGAAATTTGTTAGAATGGAGAGAAACTAACATCAGAAGGTCTGTATAATTGGTGAGGTGAACATCCGCTATTATATATAATCCTTACGGATGGCTATTACCATTAGCTGTCATGGAGAAATTAGCCCAATTTTTAAAGATAAAGAACTAAAGCACAGAGAGGTCACATAACTTACAAAGTTCACATAGACAGTGGTTGACAGAGATAGGATTTGAGGTCAAGTCTGCCTGGTTTTAGTCTATTCTTAACTTCTCAAGCGTTTAGATATCCTTGAATACCAAGCAGTTTTTCTCTTAAGGCCATGTTGCTACTTTAGGTTTTCAGTAACAAAGGTATTTGGAATTCTCTTTGTTCCCATCATACTTGATTTAAAAAAATATCTTTGTTAGATACTGTTCCAGGAAACCAGTGAGATTCTGAAGTGCAGGGCTTTCTAGGGAAGGCAGAAAGCATCGACTTCAAGGAAATCTTGGGAACCTGGTGAGATCAATTTTGGGCTTTTGGTAGTTTACATTCTCTCCCTTAAGTGAAACCACCAATATTCCCCTAGCTAATCTTTACTGTGAGCTTGCTACGTTCCAGGCATTTGGTAAAGTACTTTATAAACATTATCTTCCTTAATCCTCCGCACTATCATATGCAGTAGGTATTATTAACATAATCATTTTATACGTAAAGAAACTGAGGTTCAGAGTAACTCACTCAATGTAACACAGCTAGTAATTGGTAGATCTGGGTGTCAAACCAGGCTTTTGGGCTCTAGAGTTTGTGATTTTAATCATCCTGCTGTGCTGACTCCACAGATTTTGAGTACCAGGCACTGTGTTTGGGTTGGGTCTAAAGAGGCAAATAACTGTTTCCCTGACCTCTGGGAGCTCCCATCAAGTTAAAATATAGATAAGTAATCACATCATGGTGTTACAGCATGACAAATGCTTTGACAAGGATAAGCAGTAGTGCTCCCAGGACCAGAAAGAAGAACTAGGTCACTGCTTAAAGCCAGGAAGGGGAGGCAGCAAGACTGTGAAAGACTTCATTGAAGAGCTAATATTTGAGATGGGCCTTGAGGAAGGAGGAAGGAGACCATGCACAGAGACAGAGATCTGCATTCTGATTAAGGAAAGAGAAAATAGCTCGGTGTGGGTGGAGATTCACTCAACAAATATTTAACATCTATGGAGGTCTAGGCACAGTTTTACATACTGACTTACAGATATGATCCAAACAGGCATGGTTTTCATGGATGAGACAGATAAGTAAACACTGATAATTGCAAATAGTGATTAAATGTTCTCAAAGAATGAAAAAAGTTGTTTTGATAGAAAATAACAAATCCTTCCTTTTCATGGGATTGTTAGGGAATGCATCTTTGAAGAGATGACGTTTGAGCTGAGGGCTGTAAGATAAGCTAGGTATGAGAAGAGTAGAGAGATTTAGACAGAGGAAGCCATGTGTGCAAAGGCCTAGAGGATGGAAACAAGCTTGTCTGACTTGAAGATCAGAAGGAAGATCAGTATGACTGGAACTTAGTGAGCATTGTGGAGAGTGGCAGGAATGGAGGCTGATGAGAGTCAGGGACTTGGAGGCCATTATAAGGAATCTGGAATTCATTCTGAGTGCAGCAGAAAGCTGCACAAATCAAGCTTGTATAGATGATATGGAGCTAGATGAGGATGCCTAGAATTAGGCCACTCTCCCGGCCTGACTGTGGGACATACTGGCATCTAGGGAGTCTGGAAAGGATCTGGAAATGGAGGACAAGAGCATCTGGCCACATATCTCCGTTAGGAGATGACCCAGCTGAATTGAGCTTGTCTGGAGAAATATGCCAGGTTCAATTACACAGGATGTGTGAGTCAGTCATTTCCCTGAAAAGGTCTGAGCAGACCCTTCCTGGCTCTGATTTTTAACCACTCCACCCTGCTTCAGGAAATATGTGATGTCAAGGCCTGAAAGTAAAGGGCACTTGCTCATCATGCAGCCTGGTAGAGGTTGGCTTGGGCTCCTCCTTGGGCAGGGTGGGGCAGGTGTATGGGTGGGCCTCTTGGAAAGATGATTGTAGGATGGGAGTGTAGAATAACTTGAGAACGCAAATATAAGCCTGGTTTGGGCCTTGTGTAAATGATGTCCAGTGCCCCAAACTTAAGGGTATATTAAGCATGAGTTGAGTCTGAACTTTAAAAAAATATCCTGATGTTTTAAGATCTGAAAACACTTCTACATTGACCATTCCAGGCTTACTGAAGAATCCAAGCTTGTGGATTCCGTGAAGAAGGAAGGTTAGGTACATAATATGAAAATTAACATGCAGATATTTAGCGATAAGGTGTTTGAAGATAAAAGGAGGCTTTTTCCTGCAATGCTTGGTTTTTGTAATCTTTGCTCTTGACATTTTCCAGAAGAAGGTGCAGAAATTCAGAACACTGCAGGCCCAGCCCAACCCTATAGCCACTGGGTGTCAGCATTACAGTTTGGATTAAAACTCTTAATCACCAAAAAGCTTTCATCTTCTAGTAGAATTCTTAGGAAACAAAACATTTATAGGACTAAGGCCTTGTTGAAAAGAGTATTTAGGGAATGGTGGTACAATTAATGTGGTACATGAAGAATCCTTTCCAGTAAGGAATGAACAAAGGAGAGACTGATGGTTAAGGGGGGAAATGGCTTAAGAAGGAACAGCTGCTTAAGAAGCAATTCTTTTTTTTCCTTAAATAGTTTATTGTCAAGTTGGTTTCCATATAACATCCATTGCTATTCTTAACATAGAAGATAGAAATGGCAAAACAGCTGCCCCAACTAGGGCTAAGTGGACAAAATTACTTTGTGGCATCTTGGCCCCAGGTTTGAAGTGATGGCAGGCCATAGATAGCCCCCAATATTGTATTGTTCCTTCAAAATTGCATCTGTATAATATGACAGGAGGACTAATTCTTTTTTTTTTTTTTTTACAAATAGTTTATTGTCAAGTTGGTTTCCATATAACACCCAGTGCTCATCCCCACAAGTGCCCTCCTTCATGCCCAGCTCCCCCCCTCTCCCCCCACACCCATCAGTCCTCAGTTTTCAGCATTCAAGAGTCTCTCATGGTTTGAGGAGGACTAATTCTTAATTCATGCATGTCTCAATGATATGGGAATAATTACCATCTCCTAAGGCTATTGCATATTAAAGAGGTAATGTTTTAAAACATCTAGTAGTAAATGCCTTACAAATAATGGTGATATCATGATCTTTAGTGCTGCTTGCAGCAGTCAATTTGTAATGAGCAAGGTTGTGAGGAAGACTCAGGCTAGGAGGTAAGGCGGTAAACTTATACTCTTGTTCTCTCTCGCTGATGCAGGCCCCTGGCATACACAGACCCTGGAATTTCCTCTGACACCAAACCCAGTAGCATACCAACTGGTCCGAGCCACTGTGGTTTACCGCCATCAGCTCCACCTAGCTCGTTTCCATCTCTCCTGCCACGTGGAGCCCTGGGTCCAGAAAGGCCCAGCCAGCCAGTTTCCCTCTTCAGAAACCGGTTCCTCAAAGCCTTCCTTGCTGTTCAAAGCTTGGACAGAGATGGATATCACACAACATGTTCAAAGGCTCTGGAATCAGAAGGGGCGCAGGGTTCTACGGCTCCGCTTCATGTGCCAGCAGCAAAAAGGTAGTGAGATTGAGCTTCAATGGCATGGCACTTCATCCTTGGACACTGCATTTTTGTTACTCTACTTCAATGATACTCATAAAAGTGTTCGGAAGGACAAACTTCGCCCCAAAGTCCTGGAGGAGTTCATGGAAGGGGACTCTTCCCTCCTCTTGCGGAAAGCCCGACAAGTAGGCAGTATCACATCCAGAGTTCCTGGCCCCTTCAGGGAACATGATGAGCCTAAAAGTAACCAGTGTTCCCTCCACCCTTTCCAAGTCAGCTTCCAGCAACTGGGCTGGGATCACTGGATTATTGCTCCCCATCTATATACTCCAAACTACTGTAAGGGAGTCTGCCCTCGGGTACTACATTATGGTCTCAATTCTCCCAATCATGCCATCATCCAGAACCTTGTCAATGAGCTGGTGGACCAGAGGGTCCCTCAGCCCTCCTGTGTTCCATATAAGTATGTTCCCATTAGCATCCTTCTGATTGAGGCAAATGGGAGTATCTTATATAAGGAGTATGAGGATATGATTGCCCAGTCCTGTACATGCAGGTGACAGCAAAGGGTAAAGCTCGCTCAGTTTTCCCAAGAAATTGGAAAAGAGTTTGACATAACAAAACAAATATCAATGTTAATGCTGTAAGTGGTGTTCTATCTGTGATCTTCTACCCATTCTGTGGGTTCCATTCCTGCCTTAAGGTGTTAAGTCTCTTCCCCCATGTATGAGGTCCTCACTTTATACAGTTATGAGCCCAAATGTTTGTACATTTTGACCATTAATGCCCTTAAAGATGTTCCTTTTGAGATGCTCAGCTTTTTTTATTGTGACCTTGTCAAAAGTCACCGGTCCATGACTGTAGAACTTTTGGAATTGTCCTACCAAGGCCTGCAAAGGTGAAATCTTTCTAGTATTCATCTTTTGAGGCTTTCTAGAAGATTTTGGGCTAAGAAAGCTACTTGAGATCTTATACTCCTCTATCTTGCCTCCTGTATCCTCAGAACTGGTACCTAGTCAGAAAGACTGCCTGCTTCTCTGTTTGCATTGCCCTCTGAATCTAAAACTAACTTTCCTCAGATGGATTAAAAACCGTTTGGGCAATAATCTCCATTAAAATAATTGGAGGGAAGCAGAAGGAATATTTTTTCCTAAGATATCAGGGTTGTTCCTATTAGCCTCTGAACCTGGGAAATGTACCTGGGATCTCTTCCTACCCTATGGTGAGGAGAACAGGCCCTTAATAAGATCAATAGGAAAACTTAAGTATGGGGCTGAGAGGATAATCCTTTCAAAACCATCTGCAGCTATGGTGAAGAGAGGAAGAGCCATCATTGCTGATTAGGATTATGTATGGGAGAGTCCTTTTAAACTTGCTGGGGAACAATGGATTTCACAGGATGTTATTTTATAGAACAATTAAATCATTATTATCTCACAAAGAAAGTTCCCTGGTGCCTCTGAGGTTATGCCTCGGTCTGGTTGGGGGTGGAGGGGTAGAAGGCTGTAGCCAGGAAGCTTGAAGGGCTGTGGGGGGAAGGGTGAGATGTGCTGAGGCCTGAGTCCAGTTTCAGTCTGGGCTTGCCTGTTTGTTCAGTTTGGCTCTGGGCTGGATCTTCGGGGGGAGACAGGCTCGCTGTTTGGGGAAGCATGAAGTTCCGCCTTAGACTAAATGATGCAGTGTGACTCTTTTCTACTCCGATGCTGTGTTGAAGTGATGGAGACTGGGCTGTGATACAAATAAATCATTTTTTGTTGTTAAGAGAATCTTGAATGTTTGGGGGATTGGGAGAAAGTGGGTGGAAGGAATTTATTTCCTTTGTTCCCTTTAGCTGTGGCCCTAATCTCCAAGGGCAGAACTGCAGGCTGCTATGAAGATCTCTTTTTAAGGCAACACTGCTAGTGATCAGCTTTCCCCAAGAGGCCCCTTTGAGGAAGCCCAGTAAGGCATTTCCCCTGCCCAACTTTTCCTTGACTAGTCTTAATGGCCATTTGCAGTGGGATGGGACTGATTTAGGGTGGGTGCACATATTTGCCAAATGTAATCCCCCATTTTTCTTACCTATCCATCAAAATAACTCCCCTTACCACTCTCTTCTCAATAATTGGTTCCAGCTAGACCAAATATCTTACACATCTACAAGTGCACAAATTTTATTCTTCCTAAGGAGCTGTTCCCTAACATCCTTTGGTCAATCTACCTTTTTTATTATATCCTTAGGAATCAGCTCAGATTTTTTTTTCTCTTCAATGTCCCCATGATACCCCACACTCAAGTAGGTACCCTGCCTTTGTGCTCACTTAGCACTATTTGCTTTCCTTTAACACATTTTTGTGTAACTATTTGTTGCCAAAAGATAGAGCTCCTTTTGGGATTTTCAACTATGTTTCACCAAATTCCATATTACTGGCACCTGGCATGTAGTGGGTCCTCCATGGATACAAACATAAGACTGTGATACTGTGTGTATAGGAGATAATTAGCATTCTTTCTAGCATGGAATATTCTAGTGCTTGCATTTCATTAATTTCCCATTGGAATAAATGCAATATATGATAAACCCTGTATAGAAACTAACATTTTTGTGCCCCGTTTTTCAAAATCATTCAAATTATACTAGAATGTGATAGCTGTATTCTTGAATGAGGCAGTTTTGGAATCACTGTAATATACTGCAAGTTGACATAAGAAAATAAATGTTGGATTCCAGACCAGCTATTTCCCCAGAAATAGCTGACAAATACCTGACAGGCCTGAAGATTAGCCTTGGTCACAGGACCAGAGTCTGAGTTCAGCATTTCAGTGTTGTTCAGAATTTTCAGAAAATCATGCTATTCTAGCCTGGTGAGTCCTGAATAGTTATGAAACTTAATCTTCTTATGGAAGGATCAGAGTTAATTGGCCATATTATCTGTTAAGCCTTGAGTTGTTAGAATACCCAAGGAAAAATTGGCTGGATGAGGACATTTATGGCTGATGTTATTGGTTCTCTTTTCTTTTGAAATACTGCTTTCAGCTCAGCATTTTTTTCTCAAGTCTGAAGTAAGAGATATATACCTCAAACATTCTTCTGGGAGGAGAGCAATAACTTGCTAGTGGAGGAGGATATGAAGGAGTCTGTCTTCCCAGTTGGGTGGGGAAGAATGGTCACTTAGTCCAGAAAGGGAAACCAGAGAGCAAAGTCCACCTTGTCCCAGTTCTCCCTGTGAATAGACCAGAACTTCATTCAATGTATGGGTGCAAAAGGAGCAGGCTTTTAAGCTTGATTCTGACCCTCCCTAGAGCTCAGTTGCATTTACCTGAAATATATAATGGATATATCCATTCTGGACCAAGCTGGAAAGCAGGTGAAATTTATCTTCAGTTTCACCAAATCTTTGGGTGACTAATTTTGTTAATGTTAGTTTTTTAACGTTTATTTTTGAGAGAGAAAGAGAAACAGAGTATGAGCAGGGGAGGAGAAGAAAGAGAGGGAGACACAGAATCCTAAGCAGGTTCCAGACTCTGAGCTATCAGCACAGAGCCCAACGCAGGGCTCGAACCCATGAGCCATGAGATCATGACCTTACCTGAAGTTGCCACTTAACTGACTAAGCTATCCAGGCACCCTTGGGTGCCTATTTTTGTAAAAGAAGGCTTCATGTCTTCAGTTAGTCTTCATAACAGTACTATGAAACAGGAGGCATTAGCTCCATTTCTTAAAAATAACTGTTTTATTGAGATATAATTTGCACACCATAAAAGCTACCACTTTAGGTGTTCAGTTCAGTGGGTTTTAGTATATTCAGAGTTGCACAAAATTCACTACAATTATAGCACAAAAAAAAAAAAAAAAAACCTTACCCAATAGCCATTAATCTCTACCACTCTACCCCAACCCTAGCCTCTGGTGACCACTAATCCACTTTCTTTTTCTACAGATTGTAGATGTTTATATAAGTTGAATCATGTAATATTTAGCTTTTTGTGAATGTCTTCAACTTTGCATAATGCTTCCAATGTTCATTTGTGTTGTTCATTCCTTTTTATTGCTGAGTAAAATTCCATTGTAAAATATACCACATTTTGTTTATCCATTTGTCATTTGTTAGGTATTTGAGTTGTTTCTACTTTGTGGCTATTATGAATAATGCTGCCATCTTGTTGCATTGAACACCAGGTGTTGTAAGTGTTGAATCACTAAATTCTACACCTGAAACTAATATTACACTGTATGTTAACTGGAATTTAAATAAAAACTTGGAATAAAAACAAAAAATGCTGTCATGAATGTTCAAATACAAATTTTTGTGTGGACCTATATTTTCAATCCTCTAGGTGTAGTAATGCTGAATCAATTGTAACTGTTTAACATTTTGAGCAACTGCTAAACTGTTTTCCAAATTGGCTGTACCATCTTAATATCCAGCAATGTATGAAGGTTTTAATTTCTCTCCATCTTCACCAATACTTCTTATTGTCTTTTCTTAATTTTAGCCATGCTAGTGGGGATGAGGTGGTACTGATTGTATTTCCCTAATGACTAATGATGTTGAGAACCTTTTCATGTGCTTACTTGCAACTCACATTTCTTCTTTAGATAAATCTCCAAGTCATTGGCCCAGTTTTTAATTGATTTTTCTCTTATTGTTGAGTTGTAAAAGTTTTTTTTAATATTCTGCATGTTAGTATGTTAGTCCCTTTATCAGATAAATGATTTGCAAATATTTTCTTAATTTTGTGGGTTTTCTTTTAACTTTCTGGATGGTGTCCTTTGAAACTCAGAAATTTTTAATTTGAAAAAGAATCAACTTAATCTATTTTCATCTTTTTTTGCTTGTGCTTTTGGTGTCATCTAAAGTTATTGAATAATCCAAGGTCATAAAGAGTAACACCTATGTCTTTCTAAGTGTGTGATAATTTTTGCTGTAACATTTAATCCATTTTAGTTAATTGTGCATATGGCATGAGGTAAAAATCTTTTATTCATTTGCATGTTGATGTCCAGTTGCTACAGCACCACTTGCTGAAAAGACTAATCTTTCCCCCGTTGAATTGTCATAGCACCCTTGTTGAAAATGGACCATAAATATAAAGGTCTCTCTCTCTCTCTCTTATTTTTAGGTTGCAGGATTATTTATTTATTTTTTAGTAGTTTATTGTCAAGTTGGTTTCCATATAACACCCAGCGCTCATCCCCACAAGTGTCCTCCTTCATGCCCATCACCCCCCTTTTCCTCCCCCCACCCCCATCAGCCCTCAGTTTGTTCTGAGCATTCAAGAGTCTCTCATGGTTTGCCTCCCTCCCTCTCCCTATTTTTCCCCTTCTTCTCACCCGTGGTCCTCCATTAAGTTCCTCCCATTCCTCCTGTACGTGCAAACATATGGTATTTGTCCTTCTCTGCCTGACTTATTTCACTCAGCATAACACCCTCAAGTTCCATCCATATTGCTACACATGGCCAGATTTCATTTTTTCTCATTGCCATGTAGTATTCCATTGTATAGATAAACCACATCTTCTTGATCCATTCGTCAGTTGATGGACACTTATTTCTAACCTCAATTTTGTTTCATCCACATGTCTATTCTTACAACAGGATAACACTGTCTTGATAACTGTAGCTTGAGTAAGTTTTGAAATTGTGAAATGTAATTTCCTCCAAATATTTTCTTCTTCACCAAGATTGTATAGCCTATTCTGGGTCATTTGTATTTCCATGTGAATTTTAGACTCAGCCTTTCAATTTTGAAAAAAAATACCAGCTAGATTTTTTTTTAATAGGAACTGCATTGAACCTGTAGATAAGTTTGAGTAGTATTTCCATCTAGCATTATTAAGTCTTCTGATCTATAAACATGAATGTCTTTCCACTTATTAAGACTTTAAGTTTTTCAAGAATGTTTTGTCATTTTCAGTATATGTCTTACACTTTAAATTTATTCCTAAGTTTTTTTTATTTTTTGATGCTATTATAAAAGGATTTTTTTTCTAAATTTCATTATCAAATCATTCTTAGTATATAGAATTACAACATATTTTTGTACATTGAAATTGTACCCTGCAGCCTTGCTGAACTCCTTTATTAACTTCAATAGTGTGGATTTCTTAGGATTTTCTATATACAAGTTCATGTCGTCTGTTTAATATAGATAGTTTTACTTCTTTCAATCAGGATGCATTCTTTTTTGTTGCATTTACCTTTGCTAGAATCTCCAATACAATGTTAGTAGAAGTAGTGACAGCAGGCATTTTTGTCCCCAACCTTAGAGGAAAGCATTCAATCTTTTAGCAATAAGTTCGATGGTAGCTGTGAATTTTTTATAGGTGCTCAACCTCAGTATTTGCTTTAAAGCTACAATAATAAACACAATGTGATATTGGTAAAATAATAAATCAATGGAATACAATAGAGAATCCCAAAATAGACCCACAAAAATATAGTCAAATTATTTTTGACTAAGATGCAAAGGCAATTAAATCGATGAAGATAATCTTCCCAAAAAGTGATGCTGGAATAACTGGACAACCACATGAAAAGAAATGAATCTAGACAAAGACCTTATTCCTGTGACAAAAATTAGTTGAAAATGGATCATTGACATAAAAGTCAAACACAAACTATGAAACTTCTGGATAATATAGAAAATCTAGGTAACCTTTGCTTTGGTGATGACTCTTCTCCCCATATATTTTGTTTTAGTTTTAGATATTTTCATACATTATTTCATCTTGGATTGAAAAAGTATTTTACTTTACATTTGTGGAAACAAAAGTTTCCGGACTTACCTGAGGTCACAAAGCATAGCAAGTAAGTGGGTAGTCAGATCCTAACCCAAATCTGTCTGATGCCCTGGTGATGACTTCTTAGATATAACACCAAAGCATGGTCTAAAAAATAAAAAATTGCTAAGTTGGACTTCATTAAAATTAAAACTTCTGTTCTGCAACAGATACCGTTAAGAGAATGTGAAGACAAGCCACACAATGGAAGGAAATACTTGCAAAATGCATATTAGATAAAGGACCTGTATCGAAAGCACACAAAGAACAATTAAGATACAACAACAATAACAAAACAACTTAAAAATGGGCAAAATATATGAACAGAGGTACACATGTGCACATCTAAGCTGGCCCTGGTAGTCATATGACCCCCAACCCTTGAGTTTCTCCCACTACGGCCTTCCTCCTAATAGCTCCTACTGCCAGAATCCCACTTTATGGCTGTCAGCATGCCCCCTCCCACTCCTCACTCCCACCCTGCTTTTCTCTTTTCCCTACTATTTCCCCTTCTCCTGTCATTCCTGCTACCCTCTGCTCTGCATGGAGACAGCGGCCTGCACACCAAGGGTGCCCTTCCCCTGGATACAGTAACTTTCTACAAGGTCATTCCTAAAAGTAAGTTGATCTTAGTGAACACCCAATACCCTTATGGTGAGTAGCAGAATGAGTTCAAGAATTTGGCTGAAAACTCAGCCTACAGTGATGATCTCTTGGTGGCAGAGGTAGGGATCTCAGGTTATGGTGATAAGCTGAATATGGAGCTGAGTGAGAAATACAAACTGGACAAAGAGAACTACCCAGACTTCTACCTATTTCAGGATGGGGACTTTGAGAACCCGGTCCTGTATGGTGGGGTAGTTAAGGTTGGAACCATCTAGTGCTGGCTAAAGGGACAAGGAGTCTGCCTAGGTATGCCTGGTTGCCTACCTGCATATGGCACCCTTGCTGGGTAGTTCATCAGGGCCTCAGGCACGGAGGCCCACCCAGCCCTCTTTAAGCAGGGGCAGGACAAACTTGCAAGTGTGAAGGAGATGGAGAAGTGGGCCAAGCAATACCTGAAGATCATGGTGGAAGGCCTTAGACCATGGTGAGGACTTCCCAGCAGCAGAAATGACCACGCTGATTGAGAACAAGATGAGTGATGGGAAGAAGAAAGAGGTCCAAAAGAGCTTAAACATCTTGGCTGCCTTCCAGAAGAAGGGGGCCAAGAAGGAAGAGCTGTAAAAAGACACTTCAGGTTTACCAGTGTTTGGTGGGTGTGGAGAGGGGAGAGTTACCCACTGGCTGTGAGACTTTCCTGGTATATAAGATAGTGGTGGGAAAAGTAGCACTAAGCCAGAAATCTGAGCATGCCCTGACACTGATACTGATGTGACCATGCTTGGGACATTACTATAGCCAATAGGTGTGCAGTGGTATCTCATTATTTTAATGACATATGATGTGGAATATCTTTTCAATGCTTATATATATGTATATGACTACTTTAGTGAAGTGTGTGTTCATATATGTTTTTTCCACTTAACCTAAAGTCTAAGTTTCTTACAAAGCTATAGTTTTACTATATTTAGTAAGTGCGAAGGAGTCTTCACACTCCTTGCTATTTATTTAAATGAGTTGGAAAGTTATATCCACACAAAACCCTGCATGTTAACGTTTATAGCAAGTTTATTCATACTTGCTCAAACTTGAAAGCAACCAAGATATCCTGTAATAGGTAAATGGATAACTCTGATACAAGTATACAATGGAATATTATTCAGCAATAAAAAATGAGATATCAAGTCATGAAAAGACATGGAGGAAACTTAAATGCTAAGTGGGAAGAAGCTAATCTGGAAGGCTACATACTGTAGGATTCTATGCCACAAACATAGTGACTTAAAAGAACACAAACTTACTATCTTACATATCTTGTCAATCAGAAGTTGGCACAGCTTAGCTAGATCCTTGAAATGGCTTTAATCAAGAGCTCTATTCCTATTTGGAGCTCCACTGGTGATAGGCTTTCTTCTAAGCTCACTCAGGTTATTAGAATGTGCTTCCTCCTATCTGTAAGACTGAGAACTTTTGATTCTTAGTTATTGTCATTTGGAAGACATACTCATCTCCTGGAGGCTGCCTGAAGTTCCTTACTACATGGTTCTCTTACAATATGGAAACTTGTTTCTTCAAAGCCAGCAAGGGAGAGAGTAAGTTGGCTAACAAGATGGACTCTTGTGTAATATAGCATAATCACAGGGAGTAACTACCTTAAAATCTTAAAATACATTAAGGATACCTTAAAATACATTGAGAATTTGTATTTTACCATTTGTTGCAAAAATGTTCAAGATTGCTTATTTGAGCATTTTTATAATAGCTATATTTGTATGATAATTCCAACATGTGTCATCTCTGTTTTCATGTCTGTTTATTTCCCATGCAACTTGAAATTTTAATGGTCTTTCATACACCTATTCCTTTTGTATTGCATATTTTCATTTTAAATATTTTGCTATGAGACTGGGCCTCTCCTAAACTCTATGAAGAATGTTGACATTTTGTTTTAGCAAGCAACCGATTTAATTAAGTTCTGGCCCCAAGTTACAATTCACCTTCTGTTGGTTGTATTTCCAATATCAGTTAAGCTTTCATAGGGTTTGTAGTGTTACTTGAATCTATCCTGTGAATATATCACTCAGTGGCCAATCCGGGTCCTAGGCATTGGTCTATCAGTTACTCCAGGTCTCAAAATCTTTGGTAGGCTAGTTAGGATCAGATCTGTGCATGCACTGCTCAAGTGTGAGCCCTGAGTTCATAAGCTAATTTATAGGGTCCTTTCCCAAGCTCCTCCCTCTCTGTAACCTTCCCAAAACTTTCTGTTTCCCTGTGTCTCTTCTTTTTGGTCCTCTATCAAGAAACTTGGTAGTTACCTTGGTTTGTAATTCTCTGCCATGCACTTTTGTAATTGGTCAATCTCCCGGCCCAGAAAGTGGAGGACAGAGAGAGAAAAAAGGTTAACTCGGGTTCATCTTAGCTTCTTGGAACTACAGCTCCATAAAATGTGTAAGATGGGTTCCCTTCCCTCCAAGTTTTGGCTCTTGAAGTTCTGTCGTTTCCACCACAGATTTCCTCGGTTCTGATGCATGAGAAACAAACAAAGAAACAAACAAAAAAGGCAGATAAAAAGAAGGAAAGAATTCCGTACTCCCTCTGAGAGCTAAGAGTTACTTTTTCTGATCCCTGAGACAGTACTAGAGGAGTTCTGGAGCTATGTCACCATGCCCACTTCTGTCTTT
Organism: Hyaena hyaena; assembly: GCF_003009895.1. Taxonomy (NCBI): domain Eukaryota; kingdom Metazoa; phylum Chordata; class Mammalia; order Carnivora; family Hyaenidae; genus Hyaena; species Hyaena hyaena. The sequence goes on from NW_024082479.1 coordinate 149,317, forward strand.
TGGGCTATGTTGAGTTAAATTAGGAGATACCAAGGAAAAAATAACAGCTTAAAAAATGGTAAAGTCACTGCTGATAAGATGGTGATTCTACTTCTGTTATCCTTCCCTGCTGCTGTTTACTGTTCAAAAACCTCAAATAACTGCCTCTGTATTCTGTCTGGTTCTATAGTTGTATTCAGTGAGATAGACAGGATAAAGTATGCTCATTCCATGTCACCTAGCACCAGAACTCCTGAAATAGATACTTTACTGCTCTCTCTACTTCTGCTCCAGCCATTCTTACAAACTATTCTCTATACATCAACTGGAATGGTCCTTAAAATCCTCAATAAGAGGGGAGAGGGCAAGATGGCGGAGAAGGAGGGAGTTCCATACATTGCACTCGCCCCCATATCTCACACGGAAAAGATCTGAAACCATAGGAAACCTTACAGAACCCAAGAGATTGGGAGAAAAAAGATGCAGAATCCACTGAGAAAGCCTTCTAACTTGAGTGCGAACTGGGGAAGATAAAATCAGGCTGGGATCGGAGACTCAGAGGGACGGGGGCGATCCTCCTCTGTGGGGAGTGAGAGGGGAAAGAGAGAGGGCGAAGCCTCTCAAGACATGGACCCTGTTGCTGGGGAACAGAAAAACCCGCTTGGGGCACAGAAGGACCTGCGAGCCAAATCCCCGCGCGCCAACTCGTCCTGGAGGGGCTGTGCGCCGACTGCTCCTTTGTGCTCCTGGCTGGACCCCTAGAGGAGCCACGCACCACTGCGCCATTGTGCTCCTGGCTCGGCCAGACCCGTAAAGGAGCCTAACTTGGACCAGGCCTCCGTGCTCCTGGCTTGGCTGGACCCCTAGAGGGGAAGCTAAGGGCTTAAAACTGGGAGATTTGCCCGCAAGTTAGTGTTTCGGTTGACGAGACACAGAGGGACCCAGTTTCCCACTCTCCAGCGGACCCGGGGCACGCCCCAGGCAAACCCCCATCCTTGCTCACCAACCCGACCTGGAGGAGAAGGGAGGAGAAGGGAGCGGCGATTGTGGCTCAATCCCCAGGGCTAGGCAAGAGGCTTGGAATTGCCCCGAGGGCATCCCCTGTGAGGTTGTGTCTATGGCAATTTCAGTGGGGCACAAGGACTGGGATTTGGAAACTAGGCCTGGCCTGGGCTAAAGAGCACAACCGACATTGGCTGCGCCCCCAGCACAGAGTTTACACACCCAAAAAAGTGAGGTGCAGCGCTTGGTTCAAGAAGGTACTGGAGCACCGCCACTCTCCTCCCCACAACTGCCAAGGCAGAACTCCCCCCTGATGCATTGGATTAAACCACGCCCATCACTGCTACAGAACTGCCCTCCTCTTCCCCCTCCCCCCAACACTGACTGGATTAACTCTGGTCACCAGCTTACTTAAACAGTACATTTAGTCCATTCTGTAGATGTAAATTCTACACCTACCTACCTTTTCATCTCTTTCACTCAGGAGTAATTAGACCATATAGTTTCTCTGGATAACACCAGCGTCCTTCTCACACCTCTCCAACCATATTCCACCCTTTAGCTCTTTGAGAAAAGCTTCTTATCCCTTCTGCCTGTTCATTCTATTTCCAGTTTTGCCTCATCCCTGCCCTGTCTTCTCTGTCTTTCTCTATACACTTCAACCAGAACTGCATACACCCGGCTTTTTAATTGTAGCTAGGAAATCTGGTTATATGCTTTAAACAGTTTTTTGTCCATCGGTTTTCTTCTTCTTTCCTTTTCTTTTCTTCTTTGTGACTTATTAATGTATTTTTTATTTTCTATTATTCGCGTTCCCTCCACCGTCTCTTCTATTAACTTTTTCGTGTTCCCACTCGGTTTGCATGTTTGTTGGATTTGTCTGTGCGTTTGTGTGCCTCTGCTCCCTGTGTGTTTGTCTGTCTGTTTTCTTCTCCAGGGCTACCTCAAGAAACAAGTCAAAGTACACATGGTGGAGAGCCCCAAATAACACTACAAGTAGGAAAATAAAATAACCAAGGTCTCAACAAGATACCAAGAGATACCATTCAAAAAACACTCTCTGAAAGCGTAGGCCCTGGACAGTCAAGTAGTCTTCTTGGTTACAGCAGCGCTCACAGGTGCAGAGTGCATTTAAAACAACCTTTTAAAACTAACAAGAGATAGAAAGCTAACAAATATGACGAAAACAAAGAGCTCTCCTCCAAATAAATTCCAAGAAGAACTGACAGCTAGAGAACTGATCAAAACAGATGTAAGCAGCATTATTTATTTCTGAGAGAGAGAGACAGCGTGAGCAGAGGAGGGTCAGAGAGAGAGGGAGACACAGAATCCAAAACAGGCTCCAGGCTCTGAGCTAGCTGCCAGCACAGAGCCCGACACGGGGCTCGAACCCACAAACTGAAAGATCATGACCTGAGCTGAAGTTGGACGCTTAACCGATTGAGCCACCCAGGCACCACTGAACAAGATTTTAGAACAATAATCATAAAATTAATAGCTGGGCTTGAAAAAAGCATAGAGGAGATCAAAGAAACTATGGCTACAAACAACATGGAGCATAAAAACAGGCATGATGAATTTAAAAATGCGATGAATGAGATACATAATAAATTGGAGGTGACCAATGCACAGATTGAAGAGGCAGAGAGGAAAATAAGAGATTTAGAAGACTCCATTATAGAAAAAGAAAAAACTGAGAAAAAAAGAGACAAACTGATCCAGGAACATGAAAGAAGAGTTCGAGAGCTCAGCAATACGGTCAAATGCAACAATATCCGTATCATAGGAATCCCAGAAGAGGAAGAGAGAGGGAAAGGTGCTGAAGGAGTCCTGGAACAAATTATAGCAGAGAATTTTCCCAACCTGGGGAAGGAAGTAAACGTTGAAATACAAGAGGCACAGAGAACTACCCTCGGACAGAATTTGTTTCGATCTTCTGCACGGCATATCATAGTAAAAATGGCAAAATATAAGGACAAAGAGAGAATTTTGAAAGCACCTAGGGATAAAAGGTCCCTTAACATAAAAAGGGAAACCTATCACAGTGGTGACAGACCTATCTTCTAGAACTTGGCAGGCCAGAAAGGAATGGCAGGAGATCCTTAATGTGATGAACAGAAAAAATATGCAGCCAGGAATCCTCTATCCAGCAAGCCTGTCATTCAAAATAGAAGGAGAGATAAAAGTCTTTACAAATAAACAGAAATTGAAAGAATTTATCACCACTAAGTCAGCCCTACGAGAAATCCTGAGGGGGACGTTCTGAAGGAAAGGTTGCAAGGAACAAAGATACCAATGACACCACCACAAGCATGAACCCCACAAAGGACACAAAGACTCTAAACCCACATATTTCAATAATAACACTGAATGTAAATGGACTAAATGCTCCAATCAAAAGGCATAGGGTAGCAGAATGGATAAAAAAACAAAATCCGTCTATGTGCTGTCTACAAGAAACTCATTTTAGACTGGAAGATACCTTCAGATTAAAAGTAAGGGGATGGAGAAATATATTTCATGCTACGGGAAATCAAAAGAAAGCTGGAGTAGCTATACTTATATCAGACAAACTGGACTTTAAAGACAATAACAAGAGATGAAGAAGGGCATTTTATAATAATTAGAGGGTCTATCCATCAGGAAGAACTAACAATCATAAATGTCTATGCACCAAATATGGGAGCACCTAAGTATTTAAACAATTAATCACAAACAGAAACAATCTTGTAGATAAGAATGTGCTAATAGCAGGAACTTTAATACTCCACTTAAAGCAATGGATATGTCAACAAGGCAGAAAATCACTAGAGAAACAATGGACTTGAGAGACACATTGAACCAGATTGATCTGACAGATATATTTAGAACTCTACATCCTGAGGCCAGGGAATTCACTTTCTTCTCAAGTGCACATGGCACATTCCCAAGATAGATCACATACTGGGACATAAAGCAGCCCTCAATAAATATAAAAGAATTGAGATCATACCATTCACACTGTCAGATCATAATGCTTTGAAACTTGAAATCAATCACAGGAAGAAGTGTGGAAAACCTCCAAAAACATGGAGGTGAAAAAGCACCCTACTAAAGAATGAATGGGCCAATCAGGCAATTAGAGGAGAAATTAAATAATATATAGAAACAAATGAAAATAAAAACACAACAATCCAAACTCTATGGGATGCGGCAAAGGCAGTCCTAAGAGGAAAGTACATTGCACTCCAGGCCTATTTTAACAAATTAGAAAAAGCGCAAGTACGAAATCTAACAGCTCACCTAAAGGAACTAGAGGCAGAGCAACAAGAACGCCCTAAACCCAGTACAAGAAGAGAAATAGTAAAAATCAGAGCAGAAATAAACAACATAGATACCAAAGAAACAATTGAACAGATCAATGAAACCAAGAGATGGTGTTTTGAAAAATAAACAAAATTGACAAACCTCCAGCCAGGCTTCTCAAAAGAAAAGAGAGAACACCCAAATAGACAAAATCATGAATGAAAATGGACTGATTACAACCAACTCCTCAGAAATACAAGCCTTATCAGGGAATACTATGAAAAATTATATGCCAACAAAGTGGACAACTTAGAAGAAATGGACAAATTAATAAACACACACTCACTACCAAAATTCACACGAGAAGAGATAGGAAATCTGAACAGACCCATAACTAGTGAAGAAATTTAATCAGTTATCAAAAATCTCCCAGCAAATAAGAGCCCTGAACCTGATGGCTTCCCTGGGGTATTCTATAAGACGTTTAAAACAGAATTAATACCCATTCTTCTCAAGCTATTCCAAAAAATAGAAATCGAAGGAAAACTCCCAGACTCATTTTATGAAGCCAGCATCACTCTGATTCCCAAGCCAGACAGAGATCCAGCCAAAAAAGAGAGCTACAGGCCAATATCCTTGATGAATATGGATGCAAAAATCCTCAACAAGATACTTACAAATCGAATCCAACAGCACATAAAAAGAATTATCCAACAAGATGACGTGGGATTCATTCCTGGGTTACAGGGCTGGATCAATATTCGCAAATCGATCATTGTGATCCATCACATCAAAAAAAGAAAAGATAAAACCATATAATCCTGTCGATAGATGCAGAAAAAGCATTTGACAAAATACAGCATCCCTTCTTAATAAAGACACTAGAGAAAGTCAGGATAGAAGGATCTTACTTAAACATAATAAAAGCCATCTATGAGAAGCCTTCAGCTAACATCATCCTCAATGGGGAAAAACTGAGAGCTTTCCCTCTGAGATCAGGAACAGGACAGGGATGTCCACTCTCACCACTGTTGTTTAACAGTGTGCTGGATGTCCTAGCATCAGCCATCAGACAACAAAAGGAAATCAAAGGCATCAGAATTGGCAAAGAATAAGTCAAACTTGCACTTTTCGCAGACATGATACTCTACATAGAAAACCCGACAGACTCCACCAGAAGCCTACTAGAACTGATCCAAGAATTCAGCCAAGTTGCAGGGTACAAAATCAACGTACAGAAATCGGTTGCATTTTTATACACCAACAATGAAGCAACAGAAATAGAAATCAAGAAAATGATCCCATTCACAATTGCACAAAAACCCATAAAATACCTAGGAATAACCTAACCAAGGATACCAGAGATCTGTATGATGAAAACTATAGAAATCTTATGAAGGAAATTGAAGAAGACACAAAGAAATGGAAAAACATTCCATGCTCATGGATAGGAAGAATAAATATAGTTAAAATGTCATTACTACCCAAAGCAATATATATATTCAATGCAATCCCAATCAAAATTGCACCAGCATACTTCTCAAAACTAGAACTAACTATCCTAAAATTTGTATGGAACCACAAAAGACCCTGAATAGCGAAAGTAATACTGAAGAATAAAACCAAAATTGGAGGTATCACCATCCCAGATTTAGCCTCTACTACAAAGCTGTCATCATCAAGACAGCATGGCATTGGCACAAAAATAGACACATAGACCAATGTAATAGAATTGAGAACTCAGAGATGGACCCAAAGGTATACAGCCAACTAATCTTTGATAAAGCTGGAAAGATTATCAAATGGAAAAAAGACAGCTTCTTTAACAGATGGTGTTGGGAGAACTGATAGCAACATGCAGAAGAATGAAACTAGATCATTTTCTCACATCATACACAAAAATAAACTCCAAATGGATAAAGGACCTGAACGTGAGACAGGACACCATCAAAACCCTAGAGGAGAAAGCAGGAGACAACCTCCTTGACCTCCACCACAGCAACTTCTTACTTGACACATCCCGGAAAGCAAGGGAATCAGGAGCAAAAATAAACTATTGGGACCTCATCAAGATTAAAAGCTTCTGCACGGCAAGGAAACAATCCACAAAACTAATAGACAAACAATGGAATGGGAAAAGATAGTTGTAAATCACATATCAAATAAGGGGTTAATATCCCAAATCTATAAGGAACTCACCAAACTCCACACCCGAAAAACTAACAACCCAGTGAAGAAATGGGCAGAAGATAGAAGAGACACTTCTCCAAAAAGGACATCCAGATGGCCAACAGACACATGAAACGATACTCAGCATCTCTCCTCATCAAGGAAATACAAATCAAAACCACACTTGAAATACCTCCTCATGCCAGTCAGAGTGGCTAAAATGAGTAAATCAGAGAACTCTAGATGCTGGCGAGGATGTGGAGAAAAGGGCACCCTCCTGCATTGTTGGTGGGAATGTAAACTGGTGCAGCCCCTGTGGAAAACAGTGTGGATGTTCCTCAAAATATTAACAATATAACTCCTCTATGACCCAGCAATAGCACTGCTAGGAATATACCCAAGGGATATAGGAATGCTGATGCATAGGAGGACATGTACCCCAATGTTCATAGCAGCGTTCTCAACAGTGGCCACAACATGGGAAGAGCCTAAATGTCCATCAAGGAATGAATGGATCAAGAAGATGTGGTCTATATATACGATGGAATACTACATGGCAATGAGAAAGAATGAAATCTGGCCATGTGTAGCAACATGGATGGAACTTGAGAGTGTTATGCTGAGCGAAAAAAGCAGGCAGAGACGGACAAATACCATATGTTTGCACGTATAGGAGGATTAGGAGGAACTTAACGGAGGACAATGGTGGAGAAGAAGGGGGGAAATGGTTGGGGAGAGGGAGAGAGGCAAACCATGAGAGAATCTTTAATGATGAGAACAAACTGAGGACTGATGGGTGTGGGAGGGGAGGGGCGAGATGGACATGGAGGAGGGCACTTGTGGGAATGAGCACTGGGTGTTATATGGAAACCAAATTGATAATAAACTATTTGAAAAAAAATCCTCAATAAGATTATATCACTCTGTTGGCTTCCCATTTTACTTAAAATAAAATAAACTTCTTACGATGACCTACAAAATGACCCCTGTATCTTTCTCCGAACTAATATCATATTCCTCATTCACACTATCCCAGTCCCATGCATTTTCTTTCAGCTCTTAGTGGATGGCAAACTCAGTTTCTTTCCAGAGATTTGCATTTGTTCTGCCATTCTGGGATGCTTTCTCCTCAAGATCTTTGCATGACTGACGACTTTCATCTTATTTAGGTCTTAGCTCAAATGCTACCCCCTCAGATATTCCTTTTAAGATCACTTAATCTAAAGTAGCCTATCCCTTTGCATCACTTCTGTTACTTTCAGAATGCTATAGCTTCTTAGAAGTGTCTAATCCATGTATTTGTTCACTTGTTGATTTTCCTTTTTCCACTGAAATTGCAGTTCTTTGAGGGCAGAACGTTCTCTGAATCTTTCTTGATTACTGCTATATTCTCAGTATGCCTAAAATACCATTTTACAACAGTAGATTCTAAAAACTTATTTGTTTAGTGAATGGGTATCTTTCTAGTCATATTTCTATGCACACATTTTAAAACTATAAACTTTTTTTAAAATAAAAGCTATGTATGGTAGGGCTTAATATTCTGTTTCTTTAAGTGTATTTCAACAACATCACCTCAAGAGCTTCTTCACTACACTGGGTGCTTCGGTGTGAAGTAGTACAACAGTTTGTGTTCAGCTGTTTCTCTGGTATCTGATTTGCTCTGTGCTAGAATTGTAATTTTGTCTTCATTTATCTTGTCATTTTTTCATCCCTTTGTTTAAGACTTCATCCTTTTGTTTAAGACTTTAGATGTCTTTTCAATAAACATTTCTTCACTGCAATAATATTGTTTATTAGATTACTTGATTATTTTCATTCCTACCCTTCAACAGTATAAGCCTCAGAATTGCTGTATTGTTCTCTATTTTATCCCTATTTTCCAGAACAGCCACTGTATAAGTGTTTGTTGAAGGAATACATCATATTTAATTTCTTCAATTGTCTCTTTTGTAAAACATGGATGGTAATACCTATGTCATTGAATATTGGAGAGAACAGTAGGGCTGTAATATGATGTAGATGCAGGAGGGCATATAAAATGCCATCACTAGTCTGAGTATTGTACGAGCTTCCACAGCAACGCTATTTCAAGTCTGCACTCCAGCAAAACTTCAAACTCTAGGAGTGCCTGGGTGGCTCAGTCGGTTAATCCTCCGACTTGAGCTCAGGTCATGATTTCATGGTTTGTGGGTTTGAGCCCCGCATCGGGCTCTGTGCTGACAGCTCAAAGCATTGAGCCTGCTTCAGATTCTGTGTCTCCCTCTCTCTCTGCCCCTCCTCAGCTCTCACTCTCTTTCTTGCATGCACTCTCTCTCAACAATAAATAAGCATGAAAAATATTGCAAACTCTAACCTTAACTTTAACATTGGCATTGCACTTATAGAGTTAAAACTGCAAATGTTAAATTTCAACTCTATAAGAACATAAGGAATTCCATAAAGAAATTTTATTTGATGGGAAATAAACATGAAATAGATTATGAAACACCTCATTTCTAAAGTCAAAGAATTGCAGAGGTTAGACTTGATGTAGTGGGCAAAGAGAGCAATTTTAAATTTCTGAGCAGGGTTATAAAAATGATACTTGCATGTGAGTATATATTTCATGACAAAAGAATACTCCAACTGTTCCATGCTATTGTTTTTTGTGGTGATTTTGTCTGGTAAATAGGAAGAGTAGGTAGGGCCTACTCTTGTGGGGCCTCCAGTATTGACAAAAGCTTCCCAGCAACAGCGTTTGAAGAGGACGGAAAAGAGTAGCTGTGAGAGACATTTTTGTAGCTGTCTGTTTGCAAGTTTAGAATATTTTGCTATGTTTCTTGATCTACAAAATGGTAAAAATTTAAAAGTAGTATTTGTTCTAAGTTCCTTCCCCTTCACAAATATTCCTTGAGGCTACCTCTGCTTGGGGAGCTCTTTGGTTTTCACTTAATAATTACCTTTCTCAGTATGCTGCAGAGAGCTTGGAAAGCACTGATGTCTCATTCAGTGATTCATCCTATTTATTGCCTAATTTAGAAGGACAGTGAAAGCACTCGTAATTACTCTGTGATTTTCCACATTGACAGCTTATCTAAGATGTGGCAAGTCCCAAAGTAATTCAAAGTACTTTCAAGTTCTTTGCAGCCTTGCAGAGTGAGTGAGTAGAAAAAGATTACATTACAGGGATCTGACCTAATACTAGACCATCCAACAGTCTCTGCTGTCATTCTTGTCTCAAGATAAAGGCTATGAAGAGAATTCCTTTATTATCTTCTACCTCCACCAGAGTTGGCTTGTCAGTAAGATGACCACCTTAAGTCTAAGGTCTAGACTGTACACAATTATATGCTTTGAGGGCATCCCTGAAAGACCTCCTGCCTCCAAATCTCTCCCCTGCTGTCTTGCCATACTGCCTAAACATTCCAATTTTAAAAATTCATTCATGTATGACATTATCAAGAATATATGCTAAGATTATTTATGATAAGGGTAAAGGTAACTGATTAATCCTAGAAGGCATCTTTTCCTGTCAGTTTTTTAAATCTATCTTAATCACGATTCTTTCCAAATCTTAAACAAGTTAAAATTTAATTAAAATAAATTCCTTCCTTTAGATTCATGCTTTGTGCATCTACACAACTTTTCTTTTGAAATTCAAATTCTATATAAGCAGGTAGTTAAGCCATTTAAAGCCGTGAACACCTTAGCATATATTCATGTGGTATAATAAACAGAACATGGACTTGGAGTCCCACATATCTGGGTTCAAATCTCTGCTCTACTATTTATTGACTGTGTGGCTTGGGGCAAGTCCCTTTAACTCTTTGGATTTCACTTTGCTAGGCATAGTGTTACTTAATTCATGGGTTTTGATGAGGAGAGGGAAAGAGAAGAGAGGGAGGTCAGTTTATGTGGTTAATGTAGAGCTATTGGATGGCCAACTTTGGAGACTCCAGAATTTTTCTACATGAGATTGGCAATGGGATAAAAGTAACAGAAGGGGGTAGGCATAAGCAAGGAGACTTCCTTGTCCTGTTTTAAAATGATCATTATACTGGTTTTTCTCATGTGATATATTTATTGGGAGTAGCTGATAGCTCTCTGGAGGAGAGGGGCTAAAGGCCTCCTAGCTTTCTGTAAGTGCTGCCACTAGAATCAAGAACAGACGGATATCAAAAGAGGTCCTTGAATGCAAACTTGCGACTTCACTCTATTATAAAGGGCTCTATGTAGAATGCTGCTGGTGCTGGTGCTGCTAACAACAACAGCAACAAAAACAATCGCAAGACAGGTAACATTTTTATCGTGCTTATTATGTGTAAGATACAGTTTTAAGCACTTTATGTATATTCAATTTTATCCTCACAAAACCCCTAATATATAGATATCATTGTTATTGCCATTTTTTTATTAGGAAACTGTTAAATGACAGAGATATGACAAATCTAGGAAATCTCTTATTTTTTTAGGTCATTTAGAGGCAGAATTCTAATCTCTTTATTTGCTTCTGACCTTGATAGTTGTCCTTCTGGAGATGGAGAGAACATGGCCCAATATAATAATTACTGTATTTTATTTCATATTCTTTATGGATACAAACATTTATTTATCTATTTATACACATACATATAACTTTTGGCTGCAGAAGATTAATTGTTGATTGAACACATCAGCTTAGTGGTTGAATAATAAATAGTTTGTTTTTTTTTTTTTTACAATATTTAGTGTCTCTGAGAGCTACAAGTTGCTTGACTAGATTGTGTGTATGTATTTTAAATCTGGCTGAGTCACTAAGTCTAGAGGTTCCAGGTCTAATAAGCAGTTTGGTAAGAGAGGTAGCAGACTTTGTCTTTGAGGATCAAACTTATTTCCAAAATAGTCCACTCACCCATACAATCCATGATGCTTAATTTTGTGTATTAACTTGACTATATCATGGTGCCCAATTGTCTGTTAAACACTAGTCTAAACATTGTTGTGAAGAAATTTTGTAGACGTGATTAATATTTACAATCAGTTGAATTTAAGTAAAATAAATTACCCTCGATCAGATATTTTGTAGATGTGATTAATATTTACAATCAACTGACTTTAAGTAAAAGAAATTACCCTCGATCATTGTGTGGACTTGATCCAAGCCTGAAAAGCAAAAATTGAGGTTTCCTGGGAAAAAAGAGATTCTACCTCAAGACTGTAACATAGAAATCCTGCCTGAGTTTCCAACCTTTGACATATAGATTTCAGATCTGTTAGCTCCCACAATCACATGAGCCAATTCTTTAAAATAAATCTCTATATTTATATATTTCTTATTGTTTCTATTTCTCTGGAGAACCCTGACTGATACACACTCCATAGTCTACTCTCTTTGAGAATGACTGCTTATTGTAGTAATAGGAAAACAAGAATGCTCCCCTTTACACCGCTGCCTGATTACTATCTGTGCAAACTATTGAGCCTCCTGGAATCTTAGTACCTCTTCTGCGTAATGGACATGTTGATCCCTATATTGAAGACTGATATTCAGAAGAGTTAAAATCTGGTATGGCATTGGGTGTGACCAATCAGAGTATATACTGTCAAAAACCAACTATTCAGATTTACTGATTAAAATCATCCCTAGCTCATGGTGAAGATCCACTGTGTGTGAGCACATAATAAAAGTTCATATTGTTGGGGTGGTTGGTTGGGTGCCTCAGTCAGTTGGGCGTCCAACTTTAGCTCAGATCATGATCTCACAGTTCGCAGTCAGGTCATGACATCGCAGTTCGCATCTCGTGAATTTGAGCCCCACATCAGACTCATTGCTCTCATTAGGGAGCCCACTTTAGATCTTCTCTCTCTCTCTCTCCCTCCCTCCCTCACTCTCTCTCTCTCAAAAATAAACGCTGTTTTTTAAAATTCATATTCTTATTTCAAGTCAGTAGTTGTTAGTGGATTTCAGGAATCTGTGTTTTTTTATTTTTTATGAATATAATTTTGTGAAATTGGCCTAAAAACAACATCCAGTGCTCATCCCAACACGTGCCTTCCTCAGTCACCCATTTCCCTCTCTCCTGCACACTCCCATCCACCCTTCGTTTGTTCTCTGTATTTAATAGTCTCTTGTGGTTTGCCTCCCTCCCTCTCTGTTTGTATCTATTTTTTCCCCTTCCTTTCCCCCATGGTCTTCTGTTCAGTTTCTCAAGATCCACATATGAGTGAAAACATATGATATATTTTTTAAAAAAATTTAACATTTATTTATTTTTGAGAGACAGAGCATGAGCAGGGGAGGGGCAGAGAGAGAGGGAGACACAGAATCCAAAGCAGGCTCCAGGTTCTGAGCTGTCAGCACAGAGCCTGACTCGGGGATAAAACTCAAAAACTGAGAGATCATGACCTGAGGCAAAGTCGGACGCTTAACCAACTGAGCCACCCAGGTGCCCCTGATATTTTTTTTAATGTTTATTTATTCTTGAGAGATAGAGGGAGAGAGAGAGCATGAGAGAGAGCATGAGCACGGAAGAAGCAAAGCGAAAGAGGGGCAGAATCTGAAGCAAGCTCCAGGCTCTGAGCTGTCAGCACAGAGCCCGATGCAGGGCTCGAACTCATAAGCCTTGATATCATGACCTGAGTTGAAGACAGACGCTTAACTGACTAAGCCACCCAGGTGCCCCAGGAATCCGTGTTTAACAAGTTCTCCAATAGGGTACAGTCGGTTAAGTGACTGACTCTTCGTTTTGGCTCAGGTCATGATCTCACTCAGTTCATGAGTTCAAGGCCCAAGTTGGGCTCCACAGCTGGCAGCACAGAACCTGTTTGGGATTCTTTCTCTCCGCCTCTCCACTTCTCTCACTGTATCTGTCTCTCTCAAAATAAATAAACTTTTTAAAAAAGAAATACTTTAACAATTTCTCTAGGGATTTTGATTATCATGCAATCTTGGGAAATGCAGAAGTAATGCCTAGGATTTAGTATCCTAGTAGACTCTTGATTCATTTTAACCATTTCTTCCCATCAAAATCCCTTGGAAAAAGGTGTTTCTTTTAGAAACATACCTAGGTGTGATTTGATGGGCTCTTGCGAAGAAATAGAGGGTGACATAATCTTGGCCAGTGGCTTCTGAATCTAGAAGTTCAGAAACATGGGTTCTGTTTGACTCTCCCAGAAGCTAGGTATGTGACTGTATACAAGAACCTAAATATCTCTTAACTCCCATTTGTTTCTTTAGAAAGTGGAGATAATATTTGCCCAAATTTCCTCATAAGGTGTGATAATCAAGCGGAATCAGAAAAAAAAAAAGGCACTTGTAGATTCAACTCTAGGTCCATCTCCCTCATTGTATAGATAAGGAAACTGAGGTTCTAAGAGAAGAAAGATATTGCTCATAGTCTCTAAATAACCCATGGTGAGAATGAGGATGTCACTCCTATGAGTGGAATTATAATGTCATAATGCTGCCACAGAAAAATTCTCACTTTGAACTCAGTCAAACCTAGGCTACCTGTTGACTTTAGACAAGTTACTTAATTTCTATGTGCCTCAATTTCTTCATTTGTGAAATGGGTAGAAAAAATAGTACCCACCTCATAGGATTGTGTTGAGGAGTTAAATGGATGTGGAGGGTGTGGAGGACAATGATGACTTAGTAATGTCAGTGTTTTTCTTTGGATCATCTAGTACTCTTTCTCTAATTTGATCATTACATTATGACAGTTTCCAGATCTCGTGGAATCCCTGGGTTTGCTTGTGACAGACAACATGGGAAATGTTAGAGTGGGATGGCAACATGTGGATGGGGCAATGGCCATTTTCTACAGACTAATTACTATTTTTCTACAAAAACTGGCCTTTTTCTCAGGTTTCTAAGTATGTGCTAAGGCCTACTTCTTCATGACAAGTCTTCTGGCATCTAGATCAGCACAAAAAGTATTAGTATAACAATATTGATAGTTCCATGGATCCATTCCCACGAAAAAGATGGTCTGTTTTCCAAAGATGGCTTTCAAAGCTCATATGATACATCTGCTCTCTCCCTGGCCTCAAGTTCAAACTCTCATGTTAAATAGAGAAACAAATGTTTCCTCCTGTAATGAACTTTTACTTTTCAAGATAAGGACATTGAATACAAACTAAGACACTGAATGTGGGCCACTGTACTATAGGTGAAAGACACAACTGCTACCTCCAGAATCATGTGTTTCTGATTCTAGTTGTGGGACCACTTGGCCAGTACCAAGTTGGAGGAAAATCATGCTCTAATATCTAGCTCAAAACCCAACGTTCATGTACTTGTTCTTCCAGATTTATTGACATATAACATTATGTAAGTTTAAAGTGTACAACATGATGATTTGATACACATATATATTATAAAATGATGACCACAGTAAGGTTAGTTAACACATCCATCCCTTCACAACTTTTTTTTCGTGGTGGGAATGTTTAAGATCTACTTGCTTAGCAACTTTCAAGTATATAATACAGTATTAATAACTATAGTCATTTGCTATAAATTTTAGATGCTCAGAACTTATTCATCTTCTAAGCAGAGGTTTGTACCCTTTGACTAATATCTCTTCATTTCCTCCACTCCCAGCCACTGGCAACCACCATTCTACTCTTTGTATGAGTTCAGCTTTGATTTAGATTTACTTTGAGTATCTCACTGCTAGGAATTGAGCCTAAGATAATTATTTAAAATTCATTTATTCGACAAGCATTTAATGAACATCTAGGCTTCTTGGTCATCAGTGAACAAATGAGACAAAGGACTTTGCCCTTGTAGATTAACCTCAAAGTAGGAAGAACCAATAATAAACAATGAACATAATTGTATACAGCAGATAGTATGCATATATGGTTCTAAGAACTTTTGGGGAAAAAGTAGAGTCCTTGCATAGACATTTCCATGTCATGGTGCAGCAAAAGAAAAAAATAAATAAATTGGACTTTGCCAAAATTATGAACTTTTGTTCATTGAAGGGTACTATCAAGAACGTGAAAAATATGACCCAGACGATGGGAGAAGATATTTACAAATCATGTATTTGGTAATGGTCTAGCATTCAGAATATGTAAAGTACTCAAAACTCAATAATCAAAAGACATAGGAATGACGTACTAATACATGCTGAAACATGGATGAATCTAGAAAACATTATACTAAGTGAAAAAGGCCAATCACAAAAGTCCACATATATGATTAAATTCATATGAAATGTTACAGAATTGGCCAAGCTATAGAGACAGAAAATAGATTACAAATTGCTGCCAGCAACTTGAGGGAAGATGAAATGGCTAAAGGTTATGGGATTATTTTATGGAGTGATGAAAATTTCCTAAAATTGATTGTGCTAATTGTTGTAGAACTGTGGATAAACTAAAAAAACAAAAACGAAACATTTAATTATACACTGTAAATGGGTGAATTGTATGGTACGTGGATTATATCTCAAAACTGTTACCAATAAGTTTCAATAAACATTTATTTTTTTGTTTTTTTTAAAGTTTATTTATTTATTTTGAGAGACAGAGATAGCACAAGTGGGGGAGAAGCAGAAAGAGAGGGAGACAGAAAATCCTATGCAGGCCCCACACTGTCAGCACGGAGTCCAATGTGGGGCTCAAACTCACAAAACTGTGAGATCATGAACTGAATGGAAATCAAGAGTCAGATGCTTAACTGACTGAGCCACCCAGGCGCCCCTCCAATAAAATTTAAAATAGTGTAACAGGCTGGAGGCAAGATGGCGGAGAAGTAGGGAGCTCCGTGCAATTAGCTTGCACCTATCTCTCAAACAGAGAAGGCCTGAAGCCATAGGACACTGAGCCACAGGAGTTTGGGAAGGAAAAGAGACACAGTACACTGGGAAGGCAACCTCATAAGTGCGTGAGTGAGAAATGGGGAAGATAAAAGCGGGCCGGACTGGAGACACGGAGACACGGAGGGAGGGAGGTAGCCCCGATCGCAGGCAGCCACGGTGAGTTGAGGGGAAAAGAAAGAGCGACTGAAACTGCACATAGAACTGTTCCTGGAGAAGAGAAAAACCTCGGCTTGGAAGGAGAGTGTTTATTTCTAGCTGGGGTGCTGACTTTGAACTAGGTGCCTCTGGTCACAGAGGAAAAACTGCTCTGCTGTGCTCCCAGCACCATCCTCGGCAGCGTGATCACTGTGGTCCTGAGGCTGCTTTCCCTTCCCCTGGCTTGACCCCCAGCAGCGCTGAGGCAGCGGATCCCAGGCTGTGCTGCCTGTGGATCTGAGGCTGCACAGCACCCCCCGCCCCCTCCTGCTGGATCCGGACAGCAGGGAAGCAGCAGCCTACAGGACTGTGTTTCGGGCAGTATCAATAAAGCACACGGACTGGGACCTGGAAACGAGGTGGGTCGTGGGGCATAGAACACAGCCCACCTTGGCTACCCCCCCAGCACAGGGAGATCGGGCCCAAAGGAGTGATTTGCAACACTTGGTTTGAGAAGGGACTGGGGCACCACCACTTTTCTCCCCACAACCACCAAGGTGGGGCCCCAGGGAGTGGCCAGCAGGACACAGTGGAAACTAAGACCTGCCTACACCAAACCATGCCCATCCCCACTAGAGAGCTGCTTTTTTTTTTTTTTTTTTTTTTTTTTTTTTTTTTNTTTTTTTTTTTTTTTTTTTTTTTTTTTTTACCGGAGCCCAGAGCAAGACCAACATGTATGCACTGCCATGATTAATTCTAGATAATTCTTTCTATTCAGGTATATTCTCCCTTTTCTCATTCGTAACCCTCCACTCTGCTGGATGGGGCACTCTGGTCACTGGTTTGCTTAAACAGTCACATTTAATCCATTCTCTAGATGTACATTCTATACCTCCACCGCCACCTTTTTATATCTCTCTCTCTGGAGTAATCAAACTATATAGTTTCTCTGAGTAACGTTATCTTCATTTCTTTCTCCTTACCTCTAAACATATTGTACGATTTCTCCCACTCAAGCAAGCCTCTTAGTCTCTCTGCCTGGTCATTTCATTTCCAATTTCACTTCCTCCCTGCCCTATCATTTCTCTCTTTGTATATGTTCTTCTATCAGTACTGCATACACCCAGCTCTTTATTTGTAGCTGGGAATTCTGATTTTATGCTTTTAGACTGTACTTTGTCTTTTGGGTTTTTTCTTTTTTCTTTTCTATTCTTCTTTTTAAAATTTTTATTAATTTTTATTTTTATCATTTGTCTTCTCTCCTTCCTCTTATTTTCTTTTTTGTTTTTGTTTTGTTTATTCTCCTTTGCTTTTTTGCTTTTTTTTATCTTTCCCTTTCAGTTTGCGTGTTTGTTAGATTTGTCTGTGTGTTTGTGCACCTTTGTTCCCTGTGTGGTTGTTTGTTTTCTTTTCCAGGGCTACCTCAAGAAACAAGCCAAAGTACACTAGGTGGAGAGTCCCAATTACCACTACGAGTAGGGAAATAAAATAACCAAAGTCTCAACAAGAGAGACCAAGAGACACCATTCAAAGAACACTGCCTGAAAAGACAGGCCCTGGACAGTCAGAGAGCCCTCTTTAATACAGCAGCACCCGTAGGGGCAGAGTGCATAACAAGCTTTAAAAATTAACAAGAGATAGAAAGCTAACCAAAATGACGAAACAGAAGAACTCTCCTCCAAATAAATTTCAAGAAGAAATGATAGTTAAAGAACTGCTCAAAACAAATATAAGCAAGATAACTGAACAAGAATTTGGAACAATAGTCATAAAATGAATCGCTGGGCTTGAAAAAGGCATGGAAGACATCAGAGAAACTATGGCTACAAACACTATGGAGCTTAAAAATAGTTGTGATGAATTAAAAAATGCTATAAATGAGAAGAAAAATAAAATGGAGGTGGCCAATGCACAGATTGAAGACGCAGAAAGGAGAACAAGTGATTTAGAAGACACAATTATAAAAAAAGAGCAAGCTGAGAAAAGAGAGATAAACTGATCCAGGAAGACGAAAGGAGAGTTCTAGAGCTCAGCGATACAATCAAACGGAACAATATCCGTATCATAGGAATTCCAGAAGACGAAGAGAGAGGGAAAGGTGCTAAAGGAGTCGTTGAACAAATTATAACAGAGAACTTCCCCATCCTGGGGAAGGAAATAGACATTGAAATTCAAAAGGCACAGAGAACTCCCCTCAGACATAATTTGAATTGATCTTTAGCACGACATATCATAGTGAAACTGGCAAAATATAAGGACAAAGAATTTTGAAAGCAGTTAGAGATAAAAAGGCCCTAACATAACAAAGGGAAACCTGTGAGGGTGGTGACAGATCTATCTACTGAAACTTGGCAGGTCAGAAAGGAATGGCAGGAAATCTTCAATGTGATACACACACAGAAACAATAGGCAGCCAAGAATCCTCTATCCAGCAAGCGTGTCATTCAGAATAGAAGGAGAGATAAAAGTTTTTCCAAATAATCAAAAATTGAAAGAATTCATCACCACTAAACCAGCCCTACAAGAAATCCAGAGGGGGACTCTCTGAGGGAAATGTTGCAAGGAATGCAAGGTACCAGATATACCACCACAAGCATGAATCCTACAAAGGACACGATGACTCTAAACCCATATTTTTCAATAATAACACTGAATTTACAAGGGCTGATTGCTCCAATCAAAAGACATAGAGTAGCAGAATGGATAAAAAAACAAAACCCATCTATTTGCTGTCTACAAGAAACTCATTATAGACTGGAGGACACCTTCAGATTGAAAGTAAGGGGATAGAGAAATATATATCATGCTACAGGAAGTTAAAAGAAAGCTGGAGTAGCTATACGTATAGAGACAAACTGGACTTTAAAGTAAAGAGAGTAACAAGGGATGAAGAAGGGCATTATATAAAAATTACAGGGTCCATCTGTCAGGAAGAGCTAACAATTATAAATGTCTACACACCGAATACGGGAGCACCCAAATACATAAAACAATTAACCCCAAACAGAAACAATCTTATGGATAAAAATGTGTTAATAGCAGGGAAATTAAATACTCCACTTACACCAATGGAAAAATCAATTACACAGAAAATCACTAGAGAAACAATGGACTTGAATGACACATTGGACCAGATGTATTTAACAGATATATTTAGAACCTTACATCCTGGGGCCATGGAATTCACTTTCTACTCAAGCGCACATGGCACATTCTCCAAGAAAGATCACATACTGGGACATAAAGCAGCCCTCCATAAATAGAAAAAAAAATGAGATCATACCATGCACACTTTCAGATCACAATGCTATGAAACTTGAAACCAATCACAGAAAGAAGTCTGGAAAACCTCCAACAACATGGAGGTGAAAGAACATCCTACTAAAAAATGAATGGGCCATCAGGCAATAAGAGAAGATGTGAAAAAATATATAGAAACAAATGAAAACAAAAATACAACAATCCAAACTCTATGGGATGAGGCCAAGGCAGTCCTAAGAGGAAAGTACATTGCACTCCAGGCCTATTTCAAGAAATTAGGAAAAGCACAAGTGCTAAATCTAACAGCGCATCTAAAGGAACTAGAAGCAGAGCAACAAGAGCACCAGTAGGAGAAGAGAAATAACAAAAATCAGGGCAGAAATAAACAATATAGAAACCAAAAAAAAAACCAAAACAAAAAAAAACAACAACAGTTGAACAGATCAACAAAACCAAGAGTTGTTTTTTTGAAAAAAAAAAAAGTAAACAAAATTGACCAACATCTAGCCAGGCTTCTCAAAAAGAAAAGAGAGAGCACACAAATAGACAAAATCATGAATGAAAATGGACTGATTACAACCAACCCCTCAGAAATACAAGCAATTATCAGGGAATACTATGAAAAATTATATGCCAACAAATTGGACAACTTAGAAGAAAGGGGCCAATTCCTAAACACACACTCACTACCAAAATTCACACGGGAAAAGATAGAAAATCTGAACAGACCCATAACTAGTGAAGAAATTGAATCAGTTATCAAAAAATCTCCCAACAAATAAGAGCCCTGGGCCAGATGGCTTCCCTGGTGAATTCTACCAGACATTTAAAATAGAATTAATACCCATTCTTCTCAAGCTATTCCAAAAAATGGAAAACGAAGGAAAACTCCCGAACTCATTTTTACAAAGTCAGCATCACTTTGATTCCCAAGCTAGACAGAGATCCAGCAAAAAAAAAAAAAAAAGAGAACTACAGGCCAATATCCTTGATGAATACAGATGCAAAAATCCTCAACACGATACTTGCAAATCGAATCCAACAGCACATAAAAAGAATTACCCACCATGATCAATGGATTCATTCCTGGGCTACTGGGCTGGTTCAATACTTGTCAATCAATCAATGTGATACATCACATTAACAAAAGAAAGGAGAAAAACCATATGATCCTGTCGATAGATGCAGAAAAAGCATTTGACAAAATACTGCATCCCTTCTTAATAAAGACCTATAAGAAAGTTGGGATAGAAGGAACTTACGTAAACATTATAAAAGCCATCTATGAGAAGCCCTCAGCTCACATCCTCCTCAACGGGGAAAAACTGAGAGCTTTCCCCCTGAGATCAGGAACACGACAGGGATGTCCACTCTCACCACTGTTGTTTCACATAGTGCTGGAGGTCCTAGCATCAGCCATCAGACAACAAAAGGAAATCAAAGGCATCAGAATCGGCAAAGAAGAAGTCAAACTTGCACTTTTCGCAGACGACATGATACTCTACATCGAAAACCTGACAGACTCCACCAGAAGCCTACTAGAACTGATCCAAGAATTCACCAAAGTTGCAGGGTACAAAATCAACGTACAGAAATCATTTGCATTTTTATACACCAACAATGAAGCAACAGAAAGAAAAATCAAGAAACTGATCCCATTCACAATGGCACAAAAACCCATAAAATACCTAGGAATAAACCTAACCAAGGATACAAGAGATCTGTATGATGAAAAGTATAGAAAACTTATGAAGGAAATTGAAGAAGACACAAAGAAATGGAAAAACATTCCATGCTCATGGATAAGAAGAATAAATAAAGTTAAAATGTCATTAATACCCAAAGCAATCTACACATTCAATGCAATTCCAATTACACCAGCATACTTCTCAAAACTAGAACAAACTATGCTGAAATTTGTATGGAACCACAAAAGACCCGGAATAGCCAAAGTAATATTGAAGAAGAAAACCAAAATGGGAGGTATCACCATCCCAGACTTTAGCCTCTACTACAAAGCTGTCATCATCAAGACAGTATGGTATTGGCACAAAAACAGACACATAGACCAATGGAATACACTAAAGAACTCAGAATTGGTCCCACAAATGTTTGGCCAAGTAATCTTTGACAAAGCAGGAAAGAGTATCCAATGGAAAAAAAGACAGCCTCTTTAACAGATGGTGCTGGGATAACAGGACAACAACATGGAGAAGAATGAAACTAGATCATTTTCTCACACCATACACAAAAATAAACTCAAAATGGATAAAGGGCCTGAATGTGAGACAGGAAACCATCCAAACCCTAGAAGAGGTAGCAGGAGAAAACCTCCTTGACCTCAACCACAGCAATTTCTTACTTGACACATCCCCAAAGGCAAGGGAATCAAGAACAAAAATGAACTTTTGGGAGCTCATTAAGATAAAAAGCTTCTGCCACGCAATGGAAACAATCAAGAAAACCAATAGGCCACTGACAAAATGGGAAAAGATAGTTGCAAATGACATATCAGGTAAAGGGCTAGTATCCAAAATCTATAAGGAGCTCACCAAACTCCACACCTGAAAAACAAATAATGCAGTGAAGAAATGAGCAGAAGACATGAACAGACACTTCTTCAAAGAGAACATCCAGATGGTCAACAGACACATGAAACTATGCTCAGCGTCCCTCCTCATCAGAGAAATACAAATTAAAATCACACTGAGATACCACCTCACGCTGATCAGAGTGTATAAAATTAACAAATCAGGACACTAGATGCTGGCGAGGATGTGGAGAAACGGGCACCCTCCTACACTGTTGTTGGGAATGTAAACTGGTACAACCCCTCTGGAAAACAGTATGTAGGTTCCTCAGAAATTTAACACTGGAACTCCCCTATGACCCAACAGTAGCACCGCTAGGAATTTACCCAAGGGATACAAGAGTGCTGATGCATAGGGGCACATGGACCCCAATGTTCATAGCAGCACTCTCAACAATAGCCAAAACATGGAAAAAGCCCAAGTGTCCATCAAGTGGCGAATGGAGAAAGAAGATGTGGTTTGTCTATACAACGGAATACTACATGGCAATGAGAAAGAATGAAATCTGGCCATGTGTAGCAACATAGATGAACTAGAGGGTGTTATGCTGAGCGAAATAAGTCAGGCAGAGAAGGACAGATACCATATGTTTGTACATATAGATGGATTAGGAGGAAGCTAACGGAGGACTCTGAGGAAGAAGAAGGGGAAAAGTCGTGGGGGAGAGGGAGG
Source organism: Hyaena hyaena (assembly GCF_003009895.1). Classification (NCBI taxonomy): domain Eukaryota; kingdom Metazoa; phylum Chordata; class Mammalia; order Carnivora; family Hyaenidae; genus Hyaena; species Hyaena hyaena. The sequence continues at coordinate 172,205 of NW_024082479.1, forward strand.
GAGGCAAACCATGAGAGACTCTTGACTGCTAAGAACAAACTGAAAGCTCACGGCGGGGGGAAGGGGGGTGATGGGCTTGGGGGAGGACACTTATTGGGATGAGCACCTGGTGTTATATGGAAACCAGCTTGACAATAAAGTATTTTTTAAAAAGGAGAAAAAAAAAAACAAAGTAGTGTAACAAAAGTTTCTGGGCACAGAGCTCTGGGGAGGGAAAGATAAGCAAATACATATAATTCTTAAGACTATAATTTCTGGAAACCAGGACTATGTCTTTTACATTGCTGCACTCCATACATTTAATAAAGTTCTGCATATAGCCAATGTTAAAGGCAACTACAGTAAAACGATGGAAAACTCTTGGAGTCAAATCACTGTGCAGCTTGAAAATATGTAGAAGATGTTATAAAATCATGCAAGTCTCCAAGAGTCTAGATATGTGGGATGCCTGTCAAATTGATTTCTGCAAGGACTGTGAGACTCAGTCAGAAACTTGCCCATTCTAGAGATGCCCTGGAGTTCACATAACTAGTAACTAGGCCTAGGGATGTTAGGCTTGTTCTGAATACTCCAGAAACTTTAGCATGTAAGAAAGCATCTCAGGGCTCAGGACCTAACTACAGGACCATAGAACTGTTTTGCTTTCCATAAAGACTTTAAGACTACTGAGAAGGGCATCAGATTTGGGGTCAATTTTTGAGATTAAAAGTCTTGACCTCTCTCTTATGGAGACACCAAGGGCACTTTTTTAAAATGATTTTTTAAATGATTTTTGTCTCAATAGAATACCAAGGTCTGATTTTGAGCCAAATCTACGGGGTTTATCTAGAAGCAAATGCCTACTAAGATCATTGACTCAGACTACACAATGAGTAAATGTTAGACTAAATCCTCACTTTACCAGCTTTAGATTTGGTCTTGCAGTAAAATAAGACGAATGGTTTAAAATTTACAAATATATGACAAAGAACTGCTCTGATACAAATAATTTTCACCAGTGGATTAAAAATAAAGCTGCAGAGGGGAGCCTGGGTGGCTCAGTCAGTTGAGTGTCCGACTTCGGCTCAGGTCATGATCTCACTCATAGGTTCAAACCCCACATCGGGTTCTGCGCTGGCAGCTCAGAGCCTGGAGGCTGTTTCAGATTCTGTATCTCCCTCTCTCTCTGCCCCTCCCCTTCTCATGCGCTCTCTCTCTCTCTCTCTCTCTCTCTCTCTCAAAAATAAATAAACTTTAAAAAATATTTAAAAAATAAACCTGTAGCAGTTTGATTTCTCTGTTGGTAAGAATAGGGTGGTTGATCAGAGCATCAGTATTATTTATATTTGCTCCCCAAAACTCCAATGGTGTAAAACACATATATTTTGCCTTATAAGACAGATTAATTCCCACATGTAAGATTAAAACTAAAGAACATCTGAATTGAATTCCATGCCCCCTCAATTATAAATTCGGAGATGGATTTCCATGGGGAAAGTACTTCTAAGAATCAAAAATTTTTGCAGCAAGAGGCTAAAATGGTGGTCATCTCTATGACTTACTGAGTAATACAAAGAATGCTGCTGGATTTTTTGGTGCTACCAGCTGTAAGCTGCAATTTATTAGTTAACCACCCATCCTAAGAATTCAGTTAGGGCCAAGCCAGTCCAATCCAGGTCTCCTCAAAGATTCTAACACATACTAATAGTAACACACCTGATTGTTTAATTATGAAGGTCCTAGGTGACGTTCCTGAGGTTAAAGTTAGCAGAAAGTGCTCAACACAACTTTTATTAGAAGTACTCTGTATTAGCCAGCCAAAATTACAAAGCAGTTGTTCTCAAATTTCAGAGGGCATGTTGAAAATGCAGATTCTTGGGCCTCATAGTCAATGACTCTGATTCTGTCTGGAGGTGGATGCCCAGAAATGTGCATTTTCTATTTATTTTATTTTTTTTAAGTTTATTTCTTTAATTTGAGAGAGAGAGCATGAGCGATGGAGTAGCAAAGAGAATCTCAAGCAGGCTCCGTGCTGTCAGTGCAGAGCCTGTTGTGGGCTCAGTCTAATGAACTGTGAGATCATGACATGAGTCAAAATCAAGAGTCGGATGCTTAACTGACTGAACCACCCAGGCACCCCTATTATTTGTTTGAGAGAGAAAGAGGGGAGGTAGAGGTGTAGACAGGCAAAATGTGAGAGAGCATCTATAGGAGGCTCCATGCTCAGCACAGAGCCCAACATGGGGCTCGATCCTACAACCCTGGGATCATGACCTGAACCAAAATGAAGAGTCAGATGCTCAGCCAACTGAGCCACCCAGGTGCCCCTAGATATGTGCATTTTAAAGTAATATTCAATAGGGAAATTGATACAGGAGTTTCATGGACAACATTTTAAGAACAATTACTATATGTGAAAGGAAGAAGATTCTAAATCTCAGGGATTGCAGAATACTTAAAATGATAGACTCAGTCAATGCTGGAGCTCCTGCAAGGTCTCTTATAATGTCTAATATTTATTGAGCCATTTACTATATACCAAGCCCTGTTCAAGGCATATTTTATGTGTTGTCATTTATTCCTCACAACACTATTAGGTAGGTACTTTTATTCTCATTTTGCAGATGTGGAAACTGGGGCACAGAGAGATTAAATAAATTGCCCTAGGTCCTACAGCTAGTAAGTAGCAGACAGTTTTGCTTTTGAACCTATAAACATAACCACTATGCTATACTGCTATAGCAGTCATTCACATTTATTGTTTAGTACTCAGCTTGGCAAGTGGTAGGTGGGGGGAAATACTCCCAGGAGTGGAGTGTTGAAGTCAAAAGGATTTTATTCTAACAATCTCCTCTTAGAGGTGTGGAAACAGGCCCTTTTGAGTACCAGACATGAATACATAGTCTAAAGAGGTCTTAGCTCTTCATTTTTTGTGCACTCTCTTTTGGCAGTGGAGTCTTATTTTCTCCCCCTTTTTCCTTCATGACTTAATCTCTGGGACAAACTGGCTACATAGCACAGACAACGTTGCCCCCTCAACTCCTTGCCAAAACCTTTACCAAGCATTCAAACTTGGAAGGATAACATGCAAATTCTTTTCTCATTTGTCCCTGCCATCTTCTGTTCAAGGTCACTCAACAGGATAATGAAGGGAAAAAACAAATTCACAATGTTTATTTTGAAGCTGAAAACCTCCCCCACCAACTCAATTTGAACAGAGGCTTGGTTATGATTTGTCCTGAGTTACTGTCTATTTGCCTCAGATTAAAATCTCTCTGATTGTGATTTACCTTTATTTTTTTCTTTTCCTCCTTCCGATTTTATTTTATTTTTAAAAATAGTTTATTGTCAAGTTGGTTTCCATATAACACCCAGTGCTCATCCCCACAAGTGCCCTCCTCCATGCCCATCACCCTCCTTCCCTTCCCCCCGGCCCCCATTAGCCCTTGGCTTGTTGCTCTTGCTCAGCTTAATATTTCTGGATAATCTACCCAAAAGTCACTGAATAATTATGATATGACCCCGGAGAGAAATATTGAGTATCTCATTTTATTTATCTATGTAGAAAAGAGAGCAAGAAGATCTTACATATCTGGCTTTCAAAGAGACTCCCCCAACTGTGCTGCTAACGGGCTGGGAAAAGAAAAATTACCTACATAGTGGGAGGAAGGATTCCTTCCCTCAACTGATTACTTGGAGAGGCTTGCAATGTTTATTTCCTAATTTCTAATGATTCAGCTACCTGGATTATCTCAAAAGTCCTTGTTAGTTTAACCAATGAATCTTCCATTTAAATAACAGTAATAATTTTTACAATATTGAGTGCTTACTATGTGCCATGCATCATTCTATGACTTCTATATGTATTAACTCATTTGATTCTTAGAAATGCCACTACAAGGTAGATACTGTGATTCTCTCCATTTTATAGATCAATAAACTGAGGAACAAAAAGGTTAGGAGGTATACTCAGAATCACAGAACTAGTAAATGGCAGAAGCAGGTAACACTGGTTTCTCTGATCTCATTGGCCTTGAAGGATGTAACAGCAATAACAAGTATAGTTATTATGTGCTTGCAGATATTGTACGTCTTAATCATCAGTCACATCAGTCTTAGGAGGCATTTGGCAGATGAGAAAATTAAGGTGCAGTGAAGTAAGGTTACTTTCCCATGGTAAGTAAGGAGCAAAGCAGTGGTCCAAAACAGCCAATGATGCCCAAGCCATTCCAAATAACCAACATTTTTCTGCCCTATAAAGAGCGTAAGCAATGATTGCAATATAGCTTCACTCATCAGTCAGTAAAGATGATGAGACTGCTTTTGTACAATGAAAAATACATAAGTGTTTTTTAATTCTTTTTTTAGTGTTTATTTTTGAGAGACAGAGCAAGACAGAGCATGAGCAGGGGAGGGGCAGAGAGAGAGGGAGACACAGAGTCTGAAGAGGCTCCAGGCTCTGAGCTGTCAGATCGAGACATCATGACTTGAACTGAAGTCAGATGCTTAACTGACTGAGCCACCCAGGCGCCCCCCAAAATACATAAGTGTTGAAATCAGACTTTGCTTTAAATTCTAGTTGTGTCTTACTAGCTGTGTAAGTAACTTAACCTTTCTGAGCTTCAGACTCTTCATCTATATAATGAGAATAAAAATAATACCCACCTAACTTGGTAGATGATAACATATGTTAAGAAGCCTAGCATGGGCTCTGGCAAACAGTAGGAGCTCATAGACTATATATAGGCAGTTACTATTTCCTTTTCCTTTTCTCATTCTGTTGATATGTTGAGTATGATTATCTGCTTGGAAATGGAATTGTTTTATGCCCCAATATACATATTACACCTGACATTTTTCTCTCCTATTTGAGAAAATGGTTTTCATCTTTTTGGAAATCCATTATTTGAAGTAGAGGTTCCAGTCATTTATATATTCAACAGCCTCCATACCAATCCTTTTTGTTTCTAGTTTTATTGAGAAATAATTTATATACATCACTGTATAAGTTTAAGGCGTATAGCATGACAGTTTGATTTACATATATTGTAAAAAACAATTACCATGATAGGTTCAGCTAACACCCATCTTCTCCTATAGATATATTAAAAAGGAAAAAGAAAACCAAAGGAAAAGGAAAAAAAATCTTCTTGTGAAGAGAACTCTTAGGATTTACTCTCCTAACAACTTTCTTATATACCAGACAGCAATGTTAACTACAGTCATCATGTTGTATATTATATCCCTAGTACTTATTTATCTTGTAACTGGAAATTTGTACCTTTTGACCCCCTTTCTCCCATTCCCCCTCATCTACCCCCATCTCTGGTAACCACAAATCTGATATCGCTTTCTATGATTTTGGTTTCTTCTTTTTCTTTTTGATTCTACATATAAATGAGCTCATACAATATTTGTTTTTCTCTGACTTTTTTCACTTACCATAATACCTTGAAAGTTCATACATGTTGCCGCAAATGACAGGATTCATTTTTTATGGCTGAAAATAATATTTCACTATACACACACATACATGCCACAACCACTTTATCCATTCATCCATTGATGGACACTGAGGTTGTTTCCATGTGTTGGCTGCTATGAACATGGGGGTCCAGAGTAGTTTTTTTTTAAATAAAATATGAATCATTATTGTTATTTACATTACTATTAAGAATGCGATCATCATTTAATATTTAGCATTATTTTTGAAAGAGATAGTTCAAATACTGAGACAAATGAAAATTAAGTTAGAAGTAAGATCATTGCTTTGATGAGCAAACGTGACTGCCAGTTCATAAAATATTGGTCATGGAACCAAGGCAGAGACTCAGGGAAAAGTAGTCATGTGCTCCTTTGATTGGGGATATAAAAATTATTACTTAACTGGTTTTCTTTTCCTTAAAAGCAAGATATCCCCAAATCACCATTATTACTTAAACATAATTCTGTAAGTTCTGGCTAAAGTAATAATTTGGAAAACATATAATGGGGGAAGATAATCACTGTTTGCAAAAAATAAAACAAAATGTATATACATACATATATATATATATACACATATATATATGTGTGTATATATATATATATATATTAAGAAAACCTGGAGAAATACAAATTTATTTATTTATTTTAAAAGTTACTGGAGGGCAAGATGGCGGAGAAGTAAGGAGCTCCGTACTTGCACTCGCGCCCATACATCACACAGAAAAGATCTGAAGCCATTGGAAACCTTACAAAACCTGAGAGATTGGGAGAAAAAAGACGCAGAATCCACTGAGAGAGCCTT
>NW_024082480.1:0-31599 GCF_003009895.1 Hyaena hyaena
CTTTTCTGTGTGATGTATGGGCGCGAGTGCAAGTACGGAGCTCCTTACTTCGCCATCTTGCCCTCTCTCCTCTTAAACATTTCTTAAATGTTTCTTAAAGCCATTTCTGCCCAGGGCAAAATTGGTGGGTGGAAATTGTCTATGGTTTCCTTTAATCTCTTTTTCTGTAAGTAATAATAATAGCATTGGCTAACATTTACCAAGCACTTACCTCCTGCTAGGAACTGTGCTAAGCACTTTATCATAGGTTATCATATTCCACACAACAGCACTATGAGATAAGCCCTACTATTATTTACATATGTTTTTAATTTTTATTATTTATTTATTTTTATGGTTGTTTTATTTTTCTTTTTTAAATTTATTGTCAAGTTAGCTAACATACAGTATAGTTTTGGCTTCAGGATTTCCCATTATTCATCACTTACATACAACACCCAGTGCTAATCCCAACAAGTGCCCTCCTCAGTGCCCATCACCCGCTTTCCCCACCTCCCCAACCTTCACCCCATCAACCCTTAGTTTGTTCTCTCTATATAAGAGTCTCCTATAGTTTGTCTCCCTCTCTGTATCTTATTTTTCCTTTATAGTTTGCAAAGCAACTTAAACACAGAGAGTTCAAATAACTTGCTTAAGACTATACAGATCGCAAGTGTTAAAACATATTTGACCTCATGACTTAACTACTAGAATTATCCTAGGATATCCTAGGATAGAATTATCCTAACCCCTATACACACATTTAACCTTCCAGATTTTAGAATCTTAAGTTCTTTCTCCCCTGCTCAAGAGCCATTTAGTGCTTTCCATTATTATTCGTCCCTCAAGACTTATAGAGGTTCTATATTTATTCCTCTTCAATTTTAATCACTCACCTTCCCAATTATCCTTCAATCAGTGTCTTGCTTTTCACTCAATGTTGTAAAATAATGAAGGTGATTAAGCAAATGCCACTATGGTATGAATACCTCACAGAATAATTTATCTTTGTTAGGAATTATTGTACTGTATACAAAATTATCCCCAATGAATTATTACTAATAAACTTCCAACAGAGTCACAGGGGGTGAAGAGAAATGGATAGGAGAACTTTCCCAACATCCATTATTTTATACCATTTAAGCAACATATAAAGTTGACTGTATCTACCCACATCTTCCACTTGGCCTTCTGTTGCAAGTGACAGACTGAAAGACAAGATTAGTATTACAGGCTCATGGTGGCTCTGTAGCAGAAGTTTTTTTTTTCCCCCTTTTTATAAAGTAATAAGTCTCAATGGAGGTCAAACCTGTGACTGGAGTCTCAGAACTGTTCCAATTTAAACTAATAAGCAATTTTGATACAAGTCCCAACGTTGCTGAAATAATGCATTGAATGGTCTCTTAACAGGTTGGAATAATGAATAAGTCTAAAGATCTGTTAACTAGGGAATTACCCAGGGACTGGAAATATTACAGTTTTATATGGCTGAGATCACAAAGGAAGTAACTTGATTATAATAGTCTTGGAGCATTATGTATTAAAATGGAAATGTAAATATTGTTTCATAGCCAAAGCAGAATAGGCAAAATTTCCCAAACTTTTCAAACTGTCTTAAACAGAACACTATGATTTTAAAAAATATTTATTATTTTTGGTGCAATTTTATTTTATTATTTTTTTTTCTTAAATAGTTTGTTGTCAAGTTGGTTTCCATATAACACCCAGTGCTCATCCCGAAAAGTGCCCTCCCCCATGCCCATCACCCCCTTCCTCTCTCCCTCACCCTCATCAGCCCTCAGTTTGTTCTCAACATTCAAGAGTCTCTCATGATTTGCCTCCCTCCCTCTCCCCAACTATTTTTCTTCTTCTTCTCCCTCATAGTCCTTCGTTAGCTTTTGGCGCAATTTTAAATGGGATTGTTTTCCTAATCTCTCTGGTACTTTATTTTTAGTGTATAGAAATGCAGCAGATTTCTGTATATTGATTTTTCAGCCTGTGACTTAACTGAATTCATTTATCAATTCTAGTAGGTTTTTTGGTGTAATCTTTAGTGCTTTCTATATATAGTATCATATCATCTACAAATAGTGAAAGTTTTACTACATTCTTATTGATCTGGATACCATCATTTTTTTTGTTCTCTACTTGCTGTGGCTAGAGCATCTGGTACTATGTTGAATAAAAATGGTGAGAATAGAAACCCTTGTCTTGTTCTTGATCTTAGAGGAAACCTTACTTTTTCACCAGTGAATCTGATGTTATCTGTGAGTTTTTCATATATGACCTTTATTTATTTATTTATTAAAATTTAATGCTTATTTTTGAGAAATAGAGCATGAGCGGAGGAGGAGCAGAGAGAGAGGGAGACACAGAATCCCAAGCAGGCTCCAGGCTCTTAGCTGTCAGCACAGAGTCCGACGTGAGGCTCAAACTCAGACCGCGAGATCATGACTTGAGCAAAGGCGAATGCTTAACTGACTGAGCCACCCAGGCACCCCATATATGACCTTTATTATGTTAGGGTATGTTTCCTCTAACCCAACTTTTTGAGGGTTTTAATCATGAATGGATGTTGTATTTATCAGATGCTCTCTATGCATGTATTGAAATGATCTTATTGTTTTTATCCTTTCCCTTGTTGATGTGATGTATTATATTGATTGATTTGGAAATTCCTTGCATCCCAGGAATAAATGCCACTTGATCATGATGAATGATTTTTTTAATGTATTGTTGGATGCAGTTTGCTAATATTTTATTGAGGACTTTTGCATCTATGTTCATCAGAGACATTAGCCTATAGTTCTCTTTATATTGTACTATCTTTTTCTGGTTTTGGTATCAGAGTAATATTGTTGGTCTCATACAATGAATTTGAGTTCTTTCTTTCCTTTTCTAGTTTATGGAATAGTTTGAGAAGAATAGGTGTTAACTCTTGTTTAAAGGTTTGGTAGAATTCACCTCTGAATCTTATACCCGTTTGTTGGTAGTTTTTTTGATTACTGATTCAATTTCGTTAGTAATTTGTTCAAACTTACTTTTTCTTCCCAATTCACTTTTGGGAAGTCATATGTTCTAGGAATTTATCCATTTCTCCTAAGTTGTTCAATTTGTTGGCATATATTTTTTCATAATGTTCTCTTAGAATCTTTTGCACTTCTGTGGTGTTGGTTATTATTCTTCCTCTTTTATTCCTGATTTTATTTAACTCCTCTGTCTCTCTCTCTCTTTCTCATGAGTCTGGTTAAAGCTTTATCAGTTTTATTAATCTTTTCAAAGACCCAGCTCCTGGTTTCATTGATCTTTTCAAAGGTCCAATTTCTGGTTTCATTGATCTTTTCTGTTGATTTTTAGTCTCTATATCATTTATTTCTGCTTTATTATTTATTATTTCTTTCATTCTACTGGATTCGGGCTTTTTCTTTTTTTCCTCACTCCTTTAGGTATAACTTTGGGTTGTTTATTTGAGACTTTTTGCTTCTTGAGGTACACCTGTGAAAATCTTTCATCTTAAAATAGATTTTTCTGCCTCCCAAAGATTTTGGACTAATGTGTTTCATTTTACATATATATTATAATATATATATGTAAATATATAATAATATGTAACTATAACTAACTACAACATATAATATACATATATGTTTTTATTTCTTCTTTGATTTGTTGATTGACCCATTTATTGCTTATGTCCACTGCAGCACTATTTAAAATAGCTAAGATATGGAAGCAAACCACGTGTCTATCCATAGATAAATGGATAAAGAGTAGGTTATATATAAATATATAATATATATATATAGGTTATATAATATATAACATATTATATATATAATTATAATATTACTCAGCCATAAAAAAATGAGAACTTGACATTTGCAACAATACAGATGGATCTAGAGGGTATAATGGTATGTGAAATGTCAGTCAAAGAAACAAAACTAACATTTTATTTCACTCCATAGCTGAATGGATAAAGAATAGGTCATGTATATATATATATAAATGGATGGATGGATGGACAAAGAATGGGTCACGTATATAGATGTACATATGTGTACATATGATATATATATGACCTATTCATTACCCATTCATCTATGGAGTGAAATATATATATCATATTATACATATAATTATATAAAATATATATGGTATATGAGAATAGGTTATATGATATATTATATATAATTATAATACTAATCAGCCATAAAAAAGAATGAGAACTTGTCATTTGCAACAACATGGATGGATCTCGAGGGTTTAATGTTAAGTCAAATGTCAGAGGAAGAAATATAGCATTAGATGTCACTCATGTGGAATTTACGAAACAAAACAAAGAAGAGAGAAACAAAAAAGAGATTCTTAAATATAGAAAACAAACTGATGGAAGCCAGAGGGTAGGGCAATGGGGAGATGGATGAAATTGGTGAAGGGAATTAAGAGTACACTTTTTGTGATAAGCACTGAGTAATGTCCTGAATTGTTAAATATTTATATTGTACACCTGAAATTAATATAACACGGTATGATAATTATACTTGAATTAAAAAAGAAATAATAATAAAAAACTTTCTTTAGAGAAAAATTGGAATTGAATTCCAACTTACTTCAAAAATTATTACTCAAGCACATATTGGTTTATAAAATATGAGATCTTTTATACTTAATAATGATTTTTGTTTTACTTTAAAGATTAGAATAGTTTATAGTGTAAGTGAAAAAATATTACTTTGGTAGAAATATTGAGAAGTATCTTGTAACTTGCAGCCAAAGTATAGCAAGTGTATAATTGTGAGGGTAAATAGATAACATCATTTGTTTGAAACATAAGGTAAGAAGTATACTTTTTATGTAAAGGAGATACTTATTAACTCTCTAGGACAGAAATATTTTCATAAGTAGAATTTTTGTTTTCTCATATCAATTTTTAAAATTCACCCTTTCAGTCCAAATGTAATTGAGAGTAAAATACCTTGGAGACAAACGATTACATGGAAATATTCTCATACCATTAAGAAAAAAAGTAGGCCAACTTCCCACTTTTCCTCTATAAAAGATCCCTCCTCTCCTTTCTTCTCTGGGCTTGCCTGTGATTTTGTGGTAACTTGCTAGTTGAGGATTGCAATTTTGTGCTATTCTAAAACCCATTTCTGTTAGAAAGACAGCTGGTGGTTTTATTTTGAAGGTTAACATTCTTTGGCAGCCTGAAGCAAGAGGAAGACTCCCAGCTTTGAAGCTGGTGAGTAAACAGTTGTCTTTATGCTCCACCCAACTGACCTCCCGGCTTTCTCACCCACTCTTGAGTTTGAGGGGCTACCTCAAGAAACAAGCCAAAGAACATGGGGTGGAGAGTGCCAAATACCACTATGAGTAGGGAAATAAAATAACCAAAATCTCAACAAGAGAGACCAAGAGACACCACTCAAAAAACACTTCCTTCCAGGACAGGCCCTGGACAGTCAAAGAACCTTCTTTAATACAGCAATAATCTAAGGTGCAGAGTGCATAATAAGCTTTTAAAACTAACAAGAGATAGGGGCGCCTGGGTGGCTTAATCGGTTAAGCGTCCGACTTTCGCTTAGGTCATGATCTTGCAGTTCGCGGGTTCGAGCCCCGCGTCGGGCTCTGTGCTGACTGCCAGCTCAGAGCCTGGAGCCTGTTTCAGTCTGTAACTCCCTCTCTCTCTGACCCTCCCCTGCTCACACTGTCTCTCTCTCTCTCTCCTAAGAAATAAATAAAACATTAAAAAAAAAAAAACTAACAAGAGATAGAAAGCTAGCCAAAATGATGAAACAGAAGAACTCTCCTCCATAGAAATTCCAGGAAGAAATGACAGCTAAAGAACTGCTCAAAACACATATAAGCAACATAACTGAACAAGAATTTAGAACAAGAGTCATAATTAATCGCTGGGCTTAAAAAAGGCATGAAGACATCAGAGAAACTATTGCTACAAAGACTATGGAGCTTAAAAATAGTTGTGATGAATTAAAAAAATGGTATAAATGAGGAGCATAATAAAATGGAGGCGTCCAATGCACGGATTAAAGAGGCAGAGAGAATAGGTGAATTAGAAGACACAATTAGAGAAAAATAGGAAGCAGAGAGAAAGAGAGATAAACTGATCCAGGAACACGAAAGGAGAGTTCAAGAGCTCAGTGATACAATCTAACGGAACAATATCCATATCATAGGAATTCCAGAAGATGAAAAGAGAAGCAAAAGCACTGAAGGAGTCCTGGAACAAATTATAGCAAAGAACGTCCCCAATCTAGGGAAGGAAACAGACGTTGAAATCCAAGAGGCACAGAGAACTCCCCTCAGATGCAACTTGAATTGATCTTCTGCACGACATATCAGAGTGAAACTGGAGAAATATAAGGACAAAGAGAGAATTCTGAAAGCAGCTAGGGATAAAAGGGCCCTAACAAACAAAGAGGGACCTGTCAGAGTGGTGACAGACCTATCTACTGAAACTTGGCAGGCCAGAAAGGAATGGCAGGAAATCTTCAATGTGATGAACAAAAAATATATGCAGCCAAAAATCCTCTATCCAGCAAGCATGTCATTCAGAATAGGAGACATAAAAATCTTCACAAATAAACAAAAATTGAAAGGATTCATCACCACTAAACCAGTTCTACAAGAAATCCTGAGGGGGACTCTATGAGCGAAATGTTGCAAGGAACCCAAAGTACCAGAGGCACCACCACAAGCATGAATCCTACAAAGAACACAATGACTCTAAACCCATATTTTTCAATAATAACACTGAATGTAAATGGGCTAAATGTTCCAATCAAAAGATATAGGGTAGCAGAATGGATAAAAAAACAAAATCCACCAATTTGCTGTCTACAGGAAACTCATTTTAGACTGAAGGACACCTTCAGATTAAAAGTAAGGGGATGGAGAAGGGAGGGAAATAGTGGGGGAGAGGGAGGAAGACAAACCATCAGAGACTCTCAAATGCTGAGAACAAACTGAAGGGAAGAGGGGTGATGGGCATGGAGGAGGACACTTGTGGGGATGAGCACTGGGTATTATATGAAAACCAACTTGACAATAAACTAATAATAAATAAATAAAAAAGAAAGTAAGGGGATGGAGAAGGGAGGGAAATAGTGGGGGAGAGGGAGGAAGACAAACCATCAGAGACTCTCAAATGCTGAGAACAAACTGAAGGGAAGAGGGGTGATGGGCATGGAGGAGGACACTTGTGGGGATGAGCACTGGGTATTATATGAAAACCAACTTGACAATAAACTAATAATAAATAAATAAAAAAGAAAGTAAGGGGATGGAGAAGTATATATCATGCTATGGGAAGTCAAAAGAAAGCTGGACTACCTATACTTACATCAGACAAACTTGACTTCAAAGTAAAGTCTGTAACAAGAGATGAAGAAGGGCATTATATAATAATTACAGGGTCTATCCATCAAGAAGACTAACAATTATAAATGTCTATGCACCGAAAACGGGAACACATAAATACATAAAATAGTTAATCACAAACAGAAACAATCTTATGGTATGCTAATAGCAGGGAACTTTAATACTTCACTTACAACAATGGATAGATCAACTAAAGAGAAAATCACTAAAGAAACAATGGACGTGAATGACACATTGGGCCAGATGGATCTGACAGATATATTTAGAGCTCTACATCCTGAGGCCAGGGAATTCACTTTCTTCTCAAGTGTGCATGGCACATTCTCTAAGATAGATCACATACTGGGATGCAGCAAAGGCAGTCCCAAGAGGAAAGTACATTGCATTCCAGGTCTATTTCAAGATATTTGAAAAAGTGCAAGTACAGAATCTAAGAGCTCTCTTAAAGGAACTAGAAGGAGAGCAACAAGAGCATCCCAAACCCAGTAGGAGAAGAGAAATAATAAAAATTAGGACAGAAATAAACAATAAAAAAACAAGGGAAAAAAAAAAAACCCAACAGTTGAACAGATCAATGAAACCAAGAGTTGTTTTTTTGAAAAAATAAATAAAATTGACAAACCTCTAGCCGGCTTCTAAAAGAAAAAAAAAAAAAAGAGAGAGAGAGAGAGAGTGAAAGCACCCAAATAGAGAAAATCATTAATGAAAATGGACTTATTACAACCAACCCCTCAGAAATACAAGCAATTATCAGAGAATACTATGAAAAATTATATGCCAACAAACTGGACGACTTAGAAGAAATGGACAAAGTCGGAAACACACACTCACTACCAAAATTCACACGGGAAGAGATAGCAAATCTGAACAGACCTATAACTAGTGAAGAAATCGAATCAGTTATCAAAAATCCCCCAAGAAATAAAAACCCTGGACCTGATGGCTTCCCAGGGGAGTTCTACCAGACATTTAAAACAGAATTAATCCCAATTCTTCTCAAGCTATTACAAAAAAAAAAAAAAAAAAAAAAAAAAAAAAAAGAAATCGAAGGAAAAGTTTTGGACATTTTACGAAGCCAACATCAATTTGATTCCCAAGTCAGACAGAGATCCAGCCAGAAAAGAGAATTACAGGCCAATATTCCTGATCAATATGGATGCAAAAATTCTCAACAAGATAATTGCAAATCGTATCCAACAGCACATAAAAAGAATTGTCCACCATGATCAAGTGAGATTCAATTCTGGGTTACAGGGCTGATTCAATATTCGCAAGTCAATCAATGTGATACATCACATTAACAAAGGAAAGGATAAAAACCATATGATCCTGTCGATATATGCATAAAAGGTATTTGACAAAATACAGCATCCCTTCTTAATAAAGACCCTCGACAAAGTCAGGATAGAAGGAACTTAAGCATCATAAAAGCCATCTATGAGAAGCCCTCATGTAACATCATCCTCAATGGGGAAAAACTGAGAGCTTTGTCCCTGAGATCAGGAACACGACACGGATGTACACTCTGAGCACTGTTGTTTACCATAGTGTTGGAAGTCCTAGCATCAGCCATCAGACAACAAAAGGAAATAAAAGGCATCAGAAATGGCAAAGAAGTCAAACTTTCACTTTCGCAGACGACATGATACTCTACATAGAAAACCCGACAGGCTCCACCAGAAGCCTACTAGAACTGATTCATGACTTCAGCAAAGTTGCTGGGTACAAAATCAACGTACAGAAATCGGGTTCATTTTTATACACCAATAATAAAGCAACAGAAAGAGAAATCAAGAAACTGATCCCATTTACAATTGCACAAAAAAACATAAAATACCTAGGAATAAACCTAACCAAAGACATAGGAGATCTGCATGATGAAACCTATAGAACACTTATGAAGATTGAAGAAGACACAAAGAAATGGAAAAACGTTACATGCTCATGGATTGGAAGAATAAATATAGTTAAAATGTCATTACTACCCAAAGCAATATACACATTCAATGCAATCCCAATCAAAATTGCACCAGCATACTTCTCAAAACTAGAACAAACTATCCTAAAAGTTGTATGGAACCACAAATGACCCCGAATAGTCACAGTAGTATTGAAGAAAACCAAAACGGGAAGCATCACCATCCCAGATTTTAGCCTATAATATAGAGCTTTAATCATCAAGACAGGATGGTATTGGCACAAAAACAGACACATAGACCAATGGAATAGAATAGAGAACTCAGAACTGAACCCAAAAAATGTATGGCCAGTTAATCCTTGACAAATTGAGAAAGAGTATCCAATGGAAAAAAAGACAGTTTCTTTAACAGATGGTGCTGGGAGAACTGGACAGCAACATGCAGAAGAATGAAACTAGATCATTTTCTCACACCATGCACAAAAATAAACTCAAAATGGATAAAGGACCTGAACGTGAGACAGGAAACCATCAAAACCCTAGAGGGGAAAGCAGGAAACAACCTCCTTGACTTCAACCGCAACAAATTCTTACTCAACACATTTCTAAAGGCAAGGGAATCAAGAGCAAAAATAAACGATTGAGACCTTATCAAGATTAAAAGCTTCTGCAAGGCAAAGGAAACAATCCATAAAACTAATAAGCAACCGACGGAATGGGAAAAGATAGTTGCAAATGGCATATCAGATAAAGGTCTCGTATCCAAAATCTATAAGGAACTCACCAAACTCCACACCTGAAAAACAAACAATCCAGGAAGAAATGGGCAGAAGATATGAACAGACACTTCTCCAAAGAGGACATCTAGATGGCCAACAGACACATGAAACGATGCTCAGCATCCCTCCTCATCAGGGAAATACAAATCAAAACCACACTCAGATACAACCTCACGCTGGTTAGAGTGACTAAAATGAATAAATCAGGAGACTCTAGAGGCTGGCGAGGATGTGGAGAAAGGGGCACCCTCCTACACTGTTGGTGGGAATGGTAACTGGTGCAGCCCCTCTGCAAAACAGTATGGAGGTTCCTCAAAAAATTAACAGTAAAACTCTCCTATGACCCAGCAGTAGGACTGCTAGGAATTTACCCAAGGGATACAAGAGTGCTGATGTATAGAGGCACATGTACCCCAATGTTCACAGCAGCACTCTCAACAATAGTAAAAACATGGAAAGAGCCTAAGTGTCCATCAACGGACGAATGGATCAGGAAGATGTGATTTATCTATAAGATAGAATACTACATGGCAATGAGAAAGAATGAAATCTGACCATGTGTAGCAACTTGGATGTAACTTGAGGGTGTTAAGCTAAGTGAAATAAGTCAGGCAGAGAAGGATAGATACTATATGTTTGTGCATATAGGTACATTAGGGGGATCTTAACAGAGGACCATGGGGGAGAAGAAGGGGAAAATAGTTGGGGAGAGGGAGGGAGGCAAACCATGAGAGACTCTTGAATGCTGAGAACTGAGGGCTGAAGGAGGTGGGAGAGAGGGGAAGGGGGGTAATGGGCATGGGGGAGGCGCTTGTTGGGATGAGCACTGGATGTTATATGTAACCTGCTTGACAATAAACTATTTAAGAAAAGAAAAAAGAAAAAAAATAGGCCATATATGCATATTCAGTATAATCTTAATTTTGTTGAATATATGTAATATGCGGAAGAAATGGCTGGAAGGAAATATACTAAGATTTTAACAATGATTGTTATTGGGATTTTGGGACTGCATATGGTTTTGTTTTTCTTTATACTATCTACATTTTCTACAAAGCATAAAATGAACATGTTACTTTTATAATATACAAAAGAAATGTAAAAAAACTAGTCTCAAAGGTTATGAAACGTATTATTCAATCATATGAGCATACTCTCTATTCACCATTGACTTGTCTTAAACGGATTTGTAATAATTCCCATTCATTTCTATGAAAATCAAAGGATTTCACCACCTTAAGTCAATGTTTTTGTAGATCTCAGAAAGACTTGTATCATTTGAAATGCATGTTTGTATTTGATTTTTCTCCTTGCAACATTCCTGAAAATTTGTCAACTGGGAAAGAACGCTACTGTTGTGTTATTTGAAACTCACCCCCTGCTTTCTCCCATTAGTTAGGTAACATAAAGAGTTTTAACTGGTATAAGACGTTGACAAAAAAGGCATGGGTATATTTTACCCAAATTAAAAGCATACTGTACTGGTGTCAAGAGAGCCAGGGTTAGACACAACACTGCCACTTTAAATAAATGCCAAAATGTTAGCATTCTTTGTTTATACTGTGGTAGTTTTACTTGCGTTTTTACCATTTAATTATCCTATCGTGGACAAACCTGTTATCTATTACAGAATATTCACTCTATTATATTGACATTGGAGTAATTCTTTTTTAAGCAGAGTAAATTAAAGATGACATACGTGTCATCTTGGAAGACAACCTAATTTCCACTTGAGCATTCCATGTTCTCCCTTCTCTTACCCTATTACCTTATTATCCTCTGTATTTGAGGGGCTTTTTTTCTAAGAACATATTTGGGGGAGGAAAAATATCTTTAAAAATGGAACAATGCTTAAAACACAAAGGCTTGGAATAGTAAACATTGAAAGAAAGAAATAGATGTCTATTAGGTAGAAATCATTTATTGCCTCTATAAAACTTTAAATAAAAACCCTACAAAAGATCACATTACAGTGATGTGGTTTTAAGGTGGTAGTATATTTCAGAGGTAGTATCAGTAAAATGGGATGCAAGATCACTTAAAGGAATTACTTAACAAGTTAATACAAAATAAAATGTCAATGCAAAGCAATATATACTCAAGTATAAACTTTAATGGAACAATCATAATTATATTATCATGAAAATATTATTTTATTCTCTTTTCCCTCATAGCAAATCTGCCCTTAAATAATAGTTTGGTTTGGGCAATGGTATGCTGAGTCTCACAAATTAGTAGGTTCCTCCCTCATCTTATCACAGAGATAGCTTTATGTGATGAGTATGATAGTGTTGTCTGCCAAGGATAATGCCAGCTTCAAAGATAAACCCATGCACTCATCTTTTAAACATTATCGTACTGATACCTCCTTTAAAAGGCTTATATATCAGAATTGGCATTATTAGGACCTGAATAAAAATCTGATATATAGTTTCTAAATAGGCAATATTCCTGGTACACCATCACTACAAATGTGGAGGAAGGACAGGAGTTAAAGTTTTCAGAATTTGTCTTATAAATGATCATAAGCTATCAGTTTAAGATGAGGAAACTATTCCTTGGAAATGAATGGAATTTCCCCTCCACCCCCAAAACAGAAGGCAACAAAGTCTAATCTAGAGCCTAGAATTCTTTTAAATATACTACTCATGTTTTCTCCTACAAACTTAAATATGGTGGACTATGAAAGTACCTTAAAATATATGCTGCTGCCTTTGGAATAATGGCCTCTTCAACATTTTTTTTGAAATCTTGGTAGTATACAGAGCACAGGACATGATTGGTTTGCAGCTTATTTTCTCCAACAATGACAAATATTCTTATCATGATTACAATGGTAGCATAGAAGTCTTAATGTTGATACCTGATCTTTCAACAAAACATCCCCAGTTTACATCAAAAGACCAATTTTTCTTTTGACCTTTTCCTTGCATGTGGTAATTTTCCTATTCTCCAGCGTAACTGCAGTTCTCATTTTCTTGTAATTAATGTTAGCTTGGCTGAAATGAGGAAGGTATCTTCAGGTTATTTTTAAATACACATTTAAGGTAAGTGCCTTTATATATACATTTGTTGCTTAGAGACTGGTTGGTTATCCTAAGCTGAACATCAAAGTGTAGTTGTAGGAAAAACAAGTTTTTTAACCTTGGTGTCTGTCTTTGTGAGAGATACTTCAGATAGTATGGTCTGCTTTAATGTGTCAAAGCCCTAAAGAAAGAAACAGTAGCTATTTTTCTCCCCCCAGTCATGAAGATATCACAAAAGGAGTCAAATTGGTATTTTTCTGCTTTAAGATGTTTCAAAAATTCCATCTATATGTGTTAAAGATATATTTTCTTCATAATAGGTTTTTAATACTTGACCTTGGTATCTTTAAAAAAAAACCTGTGGTGATTAATTTCATTCTGTCAATTATGATTTTTTTTCTAGATAAAGATATTTTTTTTTGGTTCCTGCTACAGAACAACTACATTTTATTTTTAAAATGTTTAATTTTTAAAAATGTTTACATATTTTTGGGACAGCAAAAACAGGGGAGGTGCAGAGAGAGGGAGACAGAGGATCTGAAGAAGGTTTTGTACTGACAGCAGTGAATCCAATGTGGGGCTTGAGATCAAACCTTGAGATCATGACCTGAGCCTGAGTTGGATGCTCAATCGACTGAGCCACCAAAGTGCCCCTAAAATGTTTAATGTTAATGGTAGCAAAATAAATAATTATGGGGCTGAAACACAAATGCCAAAACAAAAGAATTCTTAAATGCATTGCTTCTATTTTAATGGAACTTTAAATAGGGACAAAGGAATAATTTATGTTTCTTCTCAGATTTCTAGGTAAGAAGTTTTTCTAGGAATTACACCTAACAGAATCTTTAAATCTGTTAAAATTTTTACTTATATAATTTTTATTAATATCTCTCAAAAAGTGAAAAGACATAATTAATTTTGATGTTTATGGCTTACTGAGTAGAAATCCAATGTCCCTATAGCAGAAGTTCAATGAAAGATTTTTTTTTTGGGGGGGTGGCTAATTGCTGGAGTGTGGCAAATGCAAACCATAAAGTTGAAAGATGTAGGAAAGAATGATCTATCCTTACTTAGTGACAAAAAAAAAAGAGCTTAAACTGAAGCAGAAGAAATTAGAGTTGAAAGATAAACTCAATGACTAGGAAGGAGCTCCTAGGAGATACTTGAAAGCCTGGGATTTGTTCATTCTACTTTATGAATGCTGTACATAGTAGGGACTCTATATCATGGAGGAATTGGTGTAACTAGAAATTTAATCCTAATGTCTGAGGTTCTTTTACTCAGCACTCCTTTTTTGAATGGAGTTTTAATTGTCAGCAAGGAGTACTAAACATTATTTGCAAAGAACCATATGGCTTTCAATTAAAAGAGATCATACCTAACCACTGAAATATTTCTGCTAACAGAAGAATCATAGCAGTACCAAGGCAACAATAATAAATAAATTACTGATTGAATGAAGGATTATCAATGAAACTTACCTATTTGTGTATGTGGGGAGGAACATTTCAAGGTCAAAGATAGTCATGACTGTTTTTCTGCATTCATAAATTAGAATCTGTTAATTCCAAGATCAAAATTTGTTTTACTTACAAATTACAAAAATATATGACACAGAAACTTGATGACCAAAAAGTCATTTAACTACTTGATTAATCTCCTAAGAATAGACAGTAATTTAACCGTGCAACACAAATCCACACAGCCAACTCACAAATACATGATGCTGTGTGCTCAGGTAGAAACTGATATTTTCCCTTCTATGGGTCTTGGTAATGCCTTCTGGTACCCCAGAAGGAATGGTCTGCAAAGAATTGTCTATAGTTTATAGCAATCTGGTACAACTGGGTAACATGTTCATTTAGGAGTATACTCAGAATAGTATCCAGAAGGGGCACATGGGTGGCCAAGTTAGTTAACCATCCAACTCTTGATTTTGGTTCAGGTCATGATCTCAACTGTTGTGAAATCAAGCCCCTTGTCTGCGCTCTGTGCTGGATGTAGAGCCTGCTTTCGATTCTCTCTCTCCCTCTCTCACTGACACTCTCTCCCACCTCAAAAAAAAAAAAAAAAAAAGAATAGTACCCAGTAAATTAGAACTGTGATTTACAACCATAGTAGTGTATAACTCTTTTTGGATTTTATCCATTGCTGATGGCTCTGTAGAAACTTCACATGACAATGAGGTAAATATTGTGGCAAAGCTGAATGACTAGGTTAAAAAAGAAATCTCAGTGCCTTACCTTGACTTCCTGTTTCATAAAAGGTAACCAAAAAATATTATAAAGATAGTGATAAATGTATACTATTTGTGCAACATTTCAACTAACTCAGTTATGCAAATTTACCAATAGAATGTGAATCTTATCAATATTTGCCATTTGCAACAATGAAGAATCCCCATTAAGACTAGTCTTTTACAACATTTTGTTTCTGTACACTTAATAATTTATTTGACTTCATGTTGGTGAATTACTTTTCCACAGTGCTTTCCCCCATCTCCTCAAATATTTGGATTAGGAAATGGAAGAATGCCAACAATTTACAATTACATACCAGTAATCACTTCAATTTTCAATCATTAGCTAAAGTCAAATTCTCATAGGAGTTGGAAAACAAATCCCAGGACTCATCCAGGTAAAATCATTTTTAAAGTTTTGTTTTCAAATTTCAGTTCACTTTCCTGAGTAAAAATGTATGTGGATGATAGGAAAAGGTGAGAGAAGAAAGATGTAATGGCTACAAAACAAAACTAAGCAAGCTTTAGTAACATGATATGCAATGTTGAAATACCTTTATTTTTGTGTCTCTTGTCAAAACTATTACTAAAACTAAGATTCTTTTAAAAATCGAACAAAAATCTTTCAGAAATTAGGCATTATGCATTTCATAGCTAAATTCCTGAAAATTAAATACAATTTTCCCCCAGAGTTTTATAAGTTTGGAAAAAATTCTCAAACATTGCTTTTAAATTTCATATACATTTTTTTTTGCATTGTAGCCATTATATCTTGTCCATCCTTCACAGAACATGTCAGTTTCAACAATATGTTTTTCCAACTGAAGAATTTTGAGACAACAGAATGGAGTTATCTTGAAATGCAGACCTGTTAAGCAGCCAAAATGCTGTGTCATATATGCCCCCTCAAATCACAAACTGTCTGAGGCATTTTTCTCTGATAAAGAAGACACACTGAATGAGGTATTATCAGGCTCCGGTGAGACATGGTTGAAATCCATCTCTTCTAATTCAGGAGGTAAATCTGACAGCAGTGCCTGAGTCAGAAAAATCAATGTTTAAAAATTAGTATGTGGACAGGTTCTCCCCCCCCAATTTTATGTTAATAATTATAGTTCTCTCTTGTTGACTTCTCTTCATGAACTTAAAGAATGGAGCATTCTTGAAGACCTTATATAATTTCTTATGTAAAAGAAAAACTTCATACAATATATTAAGGAAGTAACAAAATACTAGATCTTAAAAGTGTGGATTATGTAGATTGAACCCCTAGACAAAAGGGAAATCAGAAGGGAAATGAGCAACTATTCTGAACCAAGTGCTTTGAAGTATTTGAGATAAGTGATTTTCATAATAGTTTTAAATGTTCATTGATCAGTGCTAAAGGGCTTTAAAATTATATTCCTTATTAAAATACTCCTGCCCCGTTATGCTGTCCTTTAGAGAAAAATGTATTTCAAAAAACTATTTTTTACTTCAGTGGAAGAAAGAACTTATCAATTAAGGAAAAAAAGCTCAGTTATTCTACTTATTTTTTCAAGTTTATTTATTTTGAGACAGAGAGACAGAGAGAGTGAACAGGGGAGGGGCAGAGAAAAGAAGAGAGAGAATCCCAAGCAGGCTCTGCGCTGTCAGTGTGGAGCCCATTGTAGAGCTCGAACTCATGAACCATGAGATCATGACCTGAGCCAAAATCAAAAGTCGAATGCTTAACCCACTGAGCCACCCAGGCACCCCTCAGTTATTTTACTTTAGACTAAATATTAACAACTTGAAAATTCCAAGTACTTTTTTTCTTTTCTTAGGCTATGCATATAGATGGCCAAGCATTCACCAGGGCACAGCTGAGTAAATCGTAAATCGCAGCTGCGGAATTATGTATCTAGAGGGCTGCTAATTTCTCTGTAAGTAATTAGGATAAGCCAAGAGCCATGAACTAAGCTTTGCCATTGTATAATTTTTTCATCTGGAGTTACAGAACATGCATCCATACTAGAGAAATAAATGTGGTTGATAATGCTGATGCCCACTTGACCATAAAAAACTGTGAATTAAATAAATGATTGACTGAAGCTCTCAGTACTAAAAATAATGTAACATATATGGGCAGTTTTAGATAGAATTACTTGTAGTGTGGGCTTTGGGTGCAGTGGTAAACAAGGACCAGGAGAACAGGAACATACACAGATTTTCCACTACTGAATTAAGGAATAGAAAGATAGAGCATGTTGGAGAACTTGTGAAATCCACCGTTGAAATAAGACACATTCTATTCTCCTTATTAAAATAAGTGACATCTATAATTTTTCTCTAATAGCAGACAGACAAGATTAGAAACTTTGTACTTTTGGCAATCTGCATAAGGAAATACTAACTCCTATCTGATAGAAAAGTTGCTATTTACTTTATGTTATTAAATAACTCATAAACTTCTTGTTGAAATTTGTATTTACAAAGCAGTCATCTAATGGTACTATATGCTTTTCAAGGTATTAGATTATAGTAACAGGACACAGAGCCATTTTCTTTTAGAATAGATATTTATCAATATCCCAGTCAAAGTGAAACAAAGTCTTTGCTGATATTGGTTGATCATAGTTTGTGAGAAATACATCACTGGATTTAATTCACTTTGCAACTGTGAAGAAGCCATATTAAAAAGGGTGAAGTGTCCCAACTAACATTCATTGAACATGTGCTTAGAGTATTAAAAAGTCAACGGAATGAACACACTTAATGACATTCTAAATTCTAGTGGGGAGACCTTCAAATCAAAAGAGAGGACTGATGGATGTGGGGGGGAGGGGGGATGGGCCTGGAGGAGGGCACTTGTAGGGATGAGCACTGGGTGTTATGTGGAAACTAATTTGACAATAAACTATTTGTAAAATAAATAAATAAATAAATAAATAAATAAATAAATAAATAAATATTAAAAAATCACAGGATAACTTTTTTTTGTAACTGCATTTCATGTAGCTGACTATATACAAGGCAGCATAGGACACTACTAAAGCATGACGTCCACTTCAAAATTCTTTTTAATATCTTATTGGATGTGCGCAACATTGGCATACTGAACAAATCTATGGATTACGGCAATTGCTAGAATTACCTTTTTCATAGATACTAAAGTAAACACAATTAACTTTTTTTTTTTAATTTTTATTTATTTCTAGGAGAGAGAGAGAGAGAGAGAGAGAGAGAGACAGCATGAGCAGGGGAGGATCAGAGAGAGAGGGAGTCACAGACTGAAACAGGCTCCAGGCTCTGAGCTGGCAGTCAGCACAGAGCCCGACGCGGGGCTCGAACCCACGAACAGAGAGATCATGACCTAAGCGAAAGTCGGACGCTTAACCGACTAAGCCACCCAGGCGCCCCGCACAATTAACTATTTTTATTCTAGGTCCTTCATCTCTCTGTCCTCAGAGTCTGACCTAGTGTCACTATTGTTGAAGATTAAAGTAATTCCCAAATATAGTATATGTTTTTATAACAATTATTCTAAGCCCTAGGGTATGAATGTCAAGTTTCATAATATTAATCATTCTTATTTTCCTTGCAAAGTGGAGAAATTGGAATTTCAAGAAAAGCAAGTGACCTGGCTGGGATCACACAGTGAATTATCAGGGGAAGAAAGACAGTAAACTCATGATAGTACAATGCTGGCAACATTATTTTTATTTAAAAATTGCTATTAAAATGATTTGTAATTAAAAAAAAAGGGTAATTTAGTATTTCAATCAGTGTCATATAATTT
The DNA here is from genome assembly GCF_003009895.1 of Hyaena hyaena. Lineage (NCBI taxonomy): Eukaryota > Metazoa > Chordata > Mammalia > Carnivora > Hyaenidae > Hyaena > Hyaena hyaena. Next base: position 19,106 of record NW_024082480.1, read on the forward strand.
TAAAGCCCAGTTTCATTGGGGAAACATATTCTGTGTACCACTCATCCCACTCAGCTTACCCAAACAAAATTAATGAAGAAAAAACCCCAGGATTTTTAAAAATGAGAAACCAATGACACAATGGTTTTCTTTTATTAAGTAGAACAAACATTAATTTCTTCCATAAATAAACCTCTAAGTATCTAATAACATAAAGATTAGTAACTTAAGAGATCACCGTAACAACTTTCATAAACTACTATTGGTGTCTTCTATATTATGAGATTGATTATACCTGATCTCAACTATAAAAATTTGTAGTTTTTATTTGGGTGCTGATTATATATGATACGACTTTCAGTACAGTTCTTGTATGACTTTCTCCTTTTTGATGGTCAATGTTTTGTCATATCTTTGTTCATTAGTCTTTTATCAGAGGAAAAGTATAGAGAAGGAGGAAAGTAAAATACACAATATTTATTTTTCTTATTTGTTAAGTAGTCTTGGGGAAAGAACCAATCCAGGGATGAGGTTATAATTAGAAAACAAAATGCAGTCTTTGCACTGTTCCTAGATATCAGGACACCTAAACAGTTGCTAGTTAGGTGGTCATGTAACTCTTAATTCAAAACCATGTTATAACTTTTTGGGACCAGGACCATACTACAAGCTATTTCTCTGATTGAACCTAATATTTTTACAATTATTTAAAATTTACAGTACCCTTGGAACCATGTTTAAGACTGCCACCTTATTCATGTAAAATCTAGTTTATATTCCTAAAAGACAAACACACTTTTAACATGTCGTAGACTATCATAACTCACATAAAACAGCAACATGCTTAAATAAAGATGGTAAAGGTAACTGAAGACTACTGTCTTGGAATGTCTTGTATGTGCGTGAGGTATGGGGAGAGTAAAATTTATAAAATTGGACACATAATGTACATACTGGTTTGAATTTCATGAGTAAATTCTTCTTTTTTAAAAAAAGAACTGTGGGATGTTAAGACTCTATTCTTTTTCCCTGGAGATATCTGGGATAAGTGACTTATGTGCAGTCTTGCTTGTATATAAGGGATTAATTTTTGTACACTACTATTGATATATCCTTACTCAATAAAAGCTTACAAGACTGCTTCCAAATCAATGGTTACTTGTGTGACATATTATTCACTGAATGTCTCTGACAAGATATCAACATGATAGCATACAACTCAGAAGCAAATTTTTTATCATTTAGTATTGAATGGAACATTTGATAAAATTCTATAGTTTTTTAGCAAGCCTAATACATTTTATACAAATTTCCCATAAAAAATGAAACAAAGTGTAATTGGGGAGGAATTTGTAAATAAAAATTCATAGTGACAAACAAAATAGATTGCATTTCACCTTTGGGTGAATTTAACATTCTAGTTAAATTGGGAATATTAAATGATACATTGTGGTCACAAAGAATTTCACAAAGTAATTTCATATTTTTTAGTGATAAACAATGTATCATGAAATAGAAGATATCCAAACATTTGTGAAATCTAGTGAGGTCTGGAGGGTAAATGAAACCCAGAAGAGAGGCAAATACCCTACCTCTTTTATTCAAGAAACATTCCAAAATATGTGTCTCTCCAGTTAAGGTAGCCTGGTCTCTACAAACACTCTGAGAGTTTCTTTAAAATTGATTTTTAAAATTATTTTCCCTTACTTGAGTATAGCCTTAAAGGAACAAAGTACGTTATTTTGATTTTCTACTAAAGTAGCACACATATATCCAAGTATCTATTCTCAAAAATATTGTGCTAAAAACTTAAAAAGGTTATAAAGTAACAAATCCTTTCTTGATGCCAAGCAGGAATGAAGTATAAAAATGAAAAAAATATTAAAAACTCAAGTGTGACATGTCATTTTTTTTGAAACATGATACATTATAGCTTACTATTCTCTTCTGGCACCTACCTGCTGTTGTTCCTTATCATCAGCTTTCATAGCTAGTATCAAACTTCTAACAAATGTCTGAAGCTTAAAGTATTTTTGCTTTTGAATCTCTAGCTCATTTTCAATGAATCTGACTTCTTCATTCTGAAGGAGAAAACATCAAACAATGCCATTACCCTATGCAAACCTAGGATTATACATATTTGATGCACAATAAAATTCCAAAAAGCAATCAAATTAGGACAGTAAATAAAATAACATTTTTGTGTAAAGAATATAAAGCACAGAAGGAAATTATCCTGTTACTCAAAGACTAACTTTTAAACAAATCACCAAAGAAAATGATTTTCAAGGTCAAAAATATAATTAAAAAAATTCTGGCAGAAGAAATCTCAAGAAACAATTTCCTTTTGAAAAGAATACTCCTTTATTAAACCTAATTAGTATTTTTATTAGGATTAAGAACAGGCAAAGCCCAATTACCCCAACTAAAGAGTAGTAGCAGATGCACTAATGCTGAATGTGTCATTCACAAAACCAAATACTAAGAACTAAAAAGGCTATTTTGTACCAGGGAGGGAACAAAATTATTACTGTCTTAAGTAGTTTGTTGAGCTCCCTAACTTTATATAGGAGTCTGTTATTCAGGTAATATCTCCAATGTACTACTGTGTACCACTGATTTCAGACACAGTCTCTCGTTATTGTTTTGTTAGTTTCCTAGGAAAAGAACTAAATAGACAAGGATTTGAGATGATAGTGTCAGTTCTACTGATCACTGTATAAACTTGAGGAAGCTAATTAACCTCTGTGATTCTATTTGCTCATCAGTGAAATGTATATTATACTAGTAATCTTTGGCAATTCTAGGTTTGAGGGTTGTAAGGCTCAAATAAGATAATGGTCACAAAAGTGTTCTGAATAGATTCATGATTAAGGCTACAGTAATCAAAAAGTTATACTATTGACAAAAAGGTGGAAATATAGATCAAGAGAAAAGAGTCTATAAAACACACACACACACAGTTGATTTTCTTAAAAGATGCTAAGGTAATTCAATGAACAAAGAAAGTTCAATCTTTCAACAAATGGTGGTTGAACAATTGTAAAGCCATATAAAAATTATCAATTCTTACCTCACATAATATATAAAATTTAACAAGAAATGCACAAAACCTAAAACTATAAAACTAGAGAAAGACAGGAGAAAATTTTTGTGTACTTGGGTTAGGCTGTTTCTCAACAGGGCACAAAAACATGAAATGTAAAAGACCTCATCAAAATTAAAACAAACCAGCAAAAACCCTTTGCACTTAAATTTTTTAAAATGTTTATTCATTTTTAGCTAAAACATGGAAAGAGCCTAAGTGTCCATCAACAGATGAATGGATCAAGAAGATGTGGTTTATCTATACCATGGAATACTACATGGCAATAAGAAACAATGAAATCTGGCCATGTGTAGCAACATGGATGGACCCTGAGGGTGTTATGCTGAGCGAAATAAGTCAGGCAGAGAAGGACAAATATCATATGTTTGCACGTATAGGAGGATTAGGAGGAACTTGACGGAGGAACAAGGGGGAGAAGAAGGGGGGAAATGGTGGGGGAAAGGGAGAGAGGCAAACCATGAGAGACTCTTGAATGCTGACAAAAACTGAGGACTGATGGATGTGGAGGGGAGGAGGGATGGGCATGGAGGAGGACACTTGTGGGGATGAGCACTGAGTGTTATGTGGAAACTAATTTGACAATAAACTATTTGTAAAAAAAAAAAAGTTTATTCATTTTTGAGAGAGACAGAGTGCAACCGGGGGGTGGGGGCAGAGAGAGAGGGAGACACAGAATCTGAAGCAGGTTGTCAACACAGAGCCCTACATAGGGTTCAAACCCAAGGACTGAGAGATCATGACCAAAACTGAAGTCTGATGCTTAACCAACTGAGCTACCCAGGTGCCGCACCTTTGCTCTTCAAGTAACACTGTTAAAAGAATTAAAATATGAACTGCATATTGGGAAAATAGTTGTAAATCACATACCTGATAAAAGACTTGTATTTAGAATACATAAAGAATGCTTACAATACAATTATAGGACCACCAACAGAATAAACAGCAGGAAAGATGGTTTAACACATCTCACCAAAATGTGAATGATCAATAAACGTGAAAAAATGCTTGATATCATTTGTCATTAAGGAAATAAAATTAAAACCACAATGCATACTACAATATGTAAAGTTAACCATCTCACACCGGTCAGAGTGGCCAAAATAAACAAATCAGGAAACTACACATGCTGGTGAGGATATGGAGAAACAGGAACGTTCTTGCACTGTTGGTGGGATGCAAACTGGTACAGCCCGTCTGGAAAACAGTGTGGAGTTTCCTCAAAACATTAACAATAGAACTTCTCTATGACCCAGCAATAGCAAGCACTACTAGGAATTTACCCAAGAAGCTGTGGTTTATACATTCAATGGAATACTACGTGGCAATGAGAAAGAATGAAATCATGCCATTAGCAGCAACATTGATGGAACTGAAATGTATTATACTGAGTGAAATAAGTCAGTCAGAGAAGCAGAGATATCATATGTTTTCACTCATATGTTGATCTTGAGAAACTGAACAGAAGACCATGGAGGAAGGGAAAGGAAAAATAGATACAAACAGAGGGAGGGAGGCATACCACAAGAGACTATTAAATACACAGAACAAACTAAGGGTGGATGGTGGGGATAGAGGGAAAATGGGTGATACACATTGAGGAAGGGACCTTTTGAGATGAGCAATGGGTGTTGTATGTAAGCCAATTTGACAGTAAATTATATTCATAAAAAAATAAAGTTAAAAAGTAGCCAGTGCTGGTGAGAATGTGGAGCAACAGGTCTCATACATTGCTAGTGGGTTTATAAAACAATACAGACACTTTGGAAAATGTTTTGGGAGTTTCTTATAAAATTACACATTATCTTTCTTTATTACAATCTAATATAGCATTTTATTCTTAAGCATTAATCCAAGGTAAATGAATACATGTGTCCACAAGAAGATGAATATACATAGCAGCTTTATTCATAATAGCCCCGAACTAAAAACAACACAAGTGTTCATCAGCAAACAAATAAACAAATTTATGTTGTGGTTACACAACTGTGTCCACTTGTAAAAACTCATCTAACTGTGTAAAGAGGTGACCTTTATTGTATGGAAATCATATATGACACACTTGATTAAAAGTATCAGTCCTCTTGTCCCCCCCCAAAAAAAAACACATGAAAATAAGCTTTGAGTGTTTTCTGTAGCTGGAGAATTGGTCTCAAAGAGCACAGCAGTATCATTAACAATATATGTTCAAAAAGCTGCATAAGAGACATTAAAATTAGTTAATTCTATGGTCATTCCTTTGTTTCAATTGAGAAGAAACTATGAGCTGCATCCATTATTTTAGCAGCAGAGTTTAGCACTTACTTTACCTAATAAAACTACCTCCCTTTCAGAAAATTTAATATCAAGTGCATCATCAGCAAATGATTATTCAAGCTAAAGCCCTTATCCAAAGGCACCCTACAGCAATCTAAGTTACAATTAAGCTTTATAATAAAGTTCAATATGCATCTGCTATATTATATTTGACTAATTCTAACTTATGTTTTTAGTATTCATTCAAGAGCAGTTGTTTTAGTAAAGTGCTGACCAAGAAGTCTTCAAATATAGGAATTGTAGAGTCTCCTTTGTTTTTTAAATTATTTTTAGTTTAGATTTAAATTTATTTAAATTGAAGTTAGTTATCATACAGTATAATATTTATTTCAGAGTAGAACCCAGTGATTCATCACTTATGTATAAACCCCTGTGCTCATCCCAACAAGTGCCCTCCTTAATGCTCATCACTCATTTAACCCAAACCCCTGCACACCTCCCCTCTAGCAACCCCGAGTTTGTTCTCTGTATTTAAGTCTCTTATGGTTTCCTTACCTCTCTGTTTTTATCTTATTTTTCCTTCCATTCCACTATCTTCATATGTTGTGTTCTTTAAATTCCGAATATGAGAGAAATTATATGGTAATTGCTTTCTCTGCCTGACTTATTTCACTTAGCATGATACATTCAAGTTCCATTCAAGTTGTTTCAAATGGCAAGATTTCATTCTTTTTGATCGCGAAGTAGTATTCTGGTGATCAAACATCTTTATCCATTCATCAGTCGATGGACATTTGAGCTCTTTAGATAATTTGGCTATTGCTGATAGGGCTACTATAAACATTAAGGTGCCTGTGCCCCTTAGAATCAGCGTTTTTGTATCCTTTGGATAAATATCTTAATAGTGTAGTTTCTGGGTTGTAGGGTAGTTCTTATTTTTTAATTTAAAAAAATGTTTATTTTTGAGAGAGAGGTGGAGTGCAAGCAGGGGAGGGGCAGAGAAAGGACATAGAATCTGAAGCAGGCTCCAGGCTCTGAACTGTCAGCACAGAGCCTAATGCAGGGCCTGAACCCACAAACTGTGAGATCATGACCTGAGCTGAAATCAGACTTTTTTTTTTTAATATTTTCATTTATTTCTAGGAGAGAGAGAGAGAGAGAGAGAGAGAGAGAGCGTGAGCAGGGGAGGGTCAGAGAGAGATGGAGACACAGACTGAAATAAGCTCCACGCTCTGAGCTGGCAGTCAGCACAGAGCCTGACGCGGGGCTCGAACCCACGAACTGCGAGATCATGCCCTAAGCGAAAGTTGGACGCTTAACCGACTAAGCCACCCAGGCGCCCCTGAAATCAGACGTTTAAGTGACTGAGCCACCTAGGTGCCCCAAGGGTAGCTCTATTTTTAATTATTTGAGGAACTTCCATACTGTTTTCTAGACTATCAGTTTGCATTCCCGCTAGCAATGTAAAAGTGTTCTCCTTTCTCCACATCCTCTCCAACATCTGCCATTTCCTGAGTTGTTAATTTTAGCCATTCTGACAGGTGTGAAGTGGTATCTCATTGTGGTTTTGATTTGTATTTCCCTTGTGATGAGTGATGTTGAGCATTTTTTTCATGTATCTCTTAGCCATCTGGATTCCTGTTTTGGAAAAGTACCTATTCACGTCTTCTGCCCATTTGTTCACTGGATTATTTCTTTGGAGTGTTAAATTTGATACATTCTTCATAAATTTTTCCTACAAACCCTTTGTCTAATATGTCATTTGCAAATATCTTCTCCTATCCATCGGTTGCATTTTAGTTTTCTTGATTGTTTCCTTTTCTGTAAAGAAGCTTTTTGTCTTTATGAGGTCCCAATAGTTCATTTTTTATTTTGTTTCCCTTGCCTCCAGAGACATGTCTAGTAGGAACTTGTTGCAACTGATTTCAAAGAGATTGTTGCCTGCTTTCTCCCCTAGGATTTTGATGGTTTCCTGTATCACATTTAAGTCTTTCATCCTTTCCGAGTTTATATTTGTGTATGGTGTAAGAAAGTGGTCCAGTTTCATTCTTATGCATGTCCCTGTCTAGTTTTTCTAGCACCATTTGCTGAACACACTGTCTTGTTTTCCATTGGATACTCTTTCCAGCTTTGTCCAAGATTAGTTGGCAATCCATTTCTGGGTCCATTTATGGGCTCTCTATTCTATTCCATTGATCTATTTGTCTGTTTTTGTGTCAGGACCATACTGTCTTGACGATTACAGATTTGTAATGCAGCCTGAAGTCTGGAATTGTGATGCTTCCAGCTTTAGAGTTGTTTTTCAACATTACTTTGGCTATTCGGGATCTTTTCTGGTTCCAAACAAATTTTAGGATTCTTTGTTCTAAATCTATGAAGAATTATTTTAAAAGGGATTGCATTCAATATGTAGATTGTTTGGGGTAGAATAGATATTTTAATAATACTTCTTCTTCCAGCAAAGACTACAAAAGACCAGAGAACATCACCACAAAACGAATCTACAGATAACATAATGGAAGTAAGTTTATATCATGCAGTAATCACTTTGAATGTAAATGGACTAAATAAACACAAGACATAGGGTATCAAAACATATCAAAAAACAAGACTTGTGTACATGTTGCCTACAAGAGACTCATTTTAGGTCTAAGGGCACCTGAAGATTGAAAATGAGGGGATGAAGAAACTCTATCATGCTAGGGGCACCTGAATGGCTCAGTCGGTTAAGCATCCAACTTTGGCTCAGGTCATGATCTCATGGTTGGTGGGTTCGAGTCCCGCATTGGCCTCTGTGCTGACAGCTAGCTCAGAGCCTGGAGCCTACTTCAGATTCTGTATCTCCCTCTCTCTCTGACCCTCCGCTGCTCATGCTGTCTCTCTCTTTCTCTCAGAAATAAATAAAACATTAAAAAAAAAGAAACTCTATCATGCTAATGGAAGTCAAAAGAAAGCCAGAGTAGCCATACTTATATCAAACAAAATAGATTTTAAAACCAAGATTATAATAAGAGACAAAAAAGGCATTATATCATAATTAAGGGGTCTATCTACCAAGAAGATCTAACAATTGTAAATATTTATGCCCTCAACTTGGAAACCCAAATATATAAATCAATTAATGACAAACATAAAGAAGTACATAGATAATAGTACCATAACACTAGAAGACTTTAATACCGCACTTACAGCAATGGACAGATTATTTAAGAAGAAAATCAGAAAAGAAACAACGTCTTTGAATGAAACACTGGACAAGATGGACTTAACAGATATGTTCAGATCATTCATCCTAAAGCAGTAAAATACACATTCTTCTAGAGTGCAAGTGGAATATTATCCAGAACAGATCACATACTGAGTCACAAATGAGCCCTAACAGGTGTAGTGTCCCCTTTGAATGCATAGTCCCAATGAGTGGCACTCACAGTCTATTAGAAAACATTTTTAAAACAGTAATTTACATTTGAAGAAATCATAAATCATCTTTGGTATGCAGATCTCTAATTTCTCATGCAAATATTTCTTCTATTCAGTACTTATTCAGTGCTTGAAAAACAAAAACAGCTTTAAGATAATGTATTACATACATTTTTCTTCTTGGATCTACTTTTTGCAGGCCTATAAAACACTTCTTAGATTACAGGCAGGAATGTATGTGTACTTCACAGAATTTCTTAAGTAAATGGAATGTTTGTGAGAGGAACTAGCAAGAAACTATCAGTCCTAAATTGTACAAAAGAATATCTAGCTCAATTTACTTGTTAAAATCTTCCCTACACCCCCAGTAAGCTTTGTCTGTTTTCTTCCAAGATGATTATAGGGAACACTCAAGTCTTCATGTAGACTGGAGCTCTGGTATCTGAGCAGGCTATCAATGGCTGTCAAAACTGAGGTATTATTTTGTGATATAGCTACTCATAATTCAGGAACTGAGCTCACCAAGATGTCTCTTAAGTATTTTGGATTAGTCAGAATGTATAGCGATTGTGGATTTCTAGCAATATATACCAATCAGAAAATTCACTATGCACAAATTGAATATTGCATAATAATAATTATCAAATGCACGTAAGAAATCATTCTTTGATTTTGTTATAATCAATCCTAAGAATAATAAAAGACTATTTATTTCAGTGTTGAAAAAAAAAGTTATAATGATCCCGCTTCTAATCTTAATTGATGCTATATAAATCAGCACTGGCACAGTACTATTAAAACCTTTTTCCAAGGATGAGTAAAATAACTTATTCACTCAGGAACAACATAATGGATACCTATGTGATGGAAACTAGACCAGGTAATGCATAGATGAATGAATATGTCTCTACTTACCCTTAATTTATATTGCATATAGTTTTCTGGTAGAAAATAGTTTTCAATCTGACTAATCTCCTACAAATCATTAAGGAAAAGACTTTAACAGATTGGAAAATCAGGCAAAATATGTGAAGAGTCACTTCACAAAGAGATTATATAAAAAGCCAAAATTATAATAAAATGCTTAGGTGTATAAATTATCAAGGAAATGAAAATTTAAAACACAATACAATATTTCACATAAGCCAGAGAGGTTAAAATACAAAATTCAGACAGTGCAAAATATTAATGAGAGTACTGGCATTCACATTCACTGATGCTATAAGTGTAAATTTTGGATAATATTTATACATATATGCTTTAGATATGATATTACTTTTTCTACAAAATTATTATTGACATAAAATTGACATACAATAGGAAATCTTCATTGTGATGAACAGAAAAAAAATATTCAGCCGAGAATCCTTTAACCAGCAAGCCTGTCATTCAAAATAAGAAGGAGAGAGAAAGGTTTTCTGAAACAAATATTGAAGGAGTTCATCACCACTAAACCAGCCCTGCAAGAGATCCTAAGACGGACTCTATGAGGAAATTGTTGCAAGGAACACAAAGTACCAGAAACACCACTAAAAGCAGGAATCCTACAAAGAACACAATGACTCTAAAGCCATATTTTTCAAAAATAACACTGAATGTAAATGGACTAAATGCTCCAGTCAAAAGACATAGGGTAACAGAATGTATTAAAAAAACAAAATCCATCTATTTTCTGTCTACACGAGACTCATTTTAGACCTGAAGACACCTTCAGATTGAAAGTAAGGGGATGGAGGAATATCTATCATGCTACTGGAAGACAAAAGAAACCTGGAGTAGCCATACTTATATTGGACAAACTGGATTTTAATGTAAAGGCAGTAAAAAGAAATGAAGAAAGTCACTATATTATAATTACAGGGTCTATTAATCAGGAAGAACTAGCAATTATAAACGTCTATGCACCAAATTTGGAGGGACCCAAATACATAAAACGATTAATCACAAACAGACACAATCTTATTGATAAGAATGCACAAATAGCAGGGGATTTTAATACTCCACTTACAGCAATGGATAGATCAACGAGACAGAAAATCACTAAAGAAACAATGGACTTGAATGACACATTGGACCAGATAGATTTGACCGATATATTTAGGACTCTACATCCTGAGGCTATGGAATTCACATTCTTCTTGAGTGCACATGGTACATTCTCCAAGATAGATCACATACTCTGTCACAAAGGAGCCCTCAATAAATTTAAAATAATTGCGATCATACTATGCACAATTTTTAATCACAATGCTATGAAATCTGAAATCAATCACAGGATGAAGTCTGGAAAAACTCCAAAAACATGGAGGTTAAAGAACTCCCTAGTAGATGAGCACTGGGTGTTATATGGAAACCAACTTGACAATAAGCTATTTGTTAAAAAAGAAAGAAAGAAAGAAAGAAAGAAAGAAAGAAAGAAAGAAAGAAAGAAAGAAAGAGAAAGAAAGAAAGAAGTCCCTAGTAAAGAACGATTGGGTCAACAAGGCAATTAGAGAAGAAATTAAAAAAATATATGGAAACAAACAAAAATGAAAATACAACAATCCAAACTCTTTGGGGCACAGCAAAGGCAGTCCTAAGAGGAAAACACATGGGAATCCATGCTTATCTCACGAAACCAGAAACAGCCCAAATACAAAATCTAACACGCAGCTAAAGGAACTAGAATCAGAGAAGCAAGATCACCCCAAAACCAGCAGAAGAAGAGAAATAATAAAAATCAGGGCAGAAATAAAAATATAGAATCCAGAAAAACCAGTTGAGCAGATGGATGAAACCAAGAGTTGTTTTTTTGAAAAAATAAGCAAAATTGATAAACCTCTAGCCAGGCTTCTCAAAAAGCAAAGAGAGAGCAACCTAATAGACAAAAGACGAATGAAAATGGATTTATTACAACCAATCCCTCAGAAATACAAGCAATTATCAGGGAATAGTATGAAAAATTATATGCCAACAAACTGAACCACCTACAAAAGTTGGACAAATTCCTAAACACACATGTACTACGAAAATTCAAATGGGAAGAGATAGAAAAATTGAATAGACCCATAACTGGTGAAGAAATTGAATCAGTTACCAAAAACCTCCCAACAAATAAGAGCTCTGGGCCAGATGGCTTCCCTGGGGAATTCTCCCAGACATTTAAATCAGAGTTAACACAGACCCATAACTAGTGAGGAAATCGAATCAGTGATCAAAAATCTCCCAACAAATAAGAGCCCAGGACCAGATGGCTTCCTCGGGGAATTCTACCAGACGTTTAAAACAGAATTATACCCATTCTTCTCAAGCTATTCCAAAAAATAGAAAGTGAGGGAAAACTCCCAGATTCATTTTATGAAGGCAGCATCACTCTGATTCCCAAGCCAGACAGAGACCCAGCAAAGAAAGAGAACTACAGGCCGATATCCTTGATGAATACGGATGCAAAAATTCTCAACAAGATCCTTGCAAATCGAATTCAACAGCACATAAAAAAAATTATCCACCAAGATCAAGTGGGATTCATTCCTGGGTTACAGGACTGGTTCAACATTCGCAAATCAATCAATGTGACACATCACATCAACAAAAGAAAAGATAAAAACCATATGATCCTGTCAATAAATGCAGAAAAAACATTTGACAAAATACAGCGTCCCTTCTTAGTAAAGACTCTAGAGAAAGTTGGGATAGAAAGAACTTACTTAATCATCATAAAAGCCATCTATGACAAGCTTTCAGCTAACATCAT
>NW_024082480.1:33245-43093 GCF_003009895.1 Hyaena hyaena
AAGAAGATGTGGTTTATCTATACCATGGAATACTACATGGCAATGAGAAAGAATGAAATCTGGCCATGTGTAGCAACATGGATGGACCTTGAGGGTGTTATGCTGAGTGAAATAAGTCAGGCAGAGAAGGACAAATATCATATGTTTGCACGTATAGGAGGATTAGGAAGAACTTAACTGAGGAACAAGGGGGAGAAGAAGGGCGGAAATTGTGTGGGAAAGGGAGAGAGGCAAACCATGAGAGACTCTTGAATTCTGACAAAAACTGAGGACTGATGGATGTGGGGGGGAGAGGGGGCTGGGCATGGAGGAGGACGCTTGTGGGGATGAGCACTGAGTGTTATGTGGAAACTAATTTGACAATAAACTATTTGTAAAAAAAAAATTGATTAACTAAATTATGATACATCCATACCATGAATTAATGAACTAATTATAGGTAAAATTTATATGCTCCGTGCAAGATTCACAAGACACTGTAAATTTTTTAAATGAAGTTGCAATAACAATATATAAAATCCAATCCCATTTGTGAAAGTGTGTGTGATTTTGCATAAATGCCCAGAAAGAGCTTGGAAGGATATGCAAGAAACCTTTAATAATATACTTTGGGAAAGCAAGTGGGGCCTGGGAAGGGGTGATGAAGAGATGCTGAAGATGTACTTCCAAACTGATTAAACTTTACAATAAAAAATATTCTTATGTATTAAATATATAAAAGATTATAATAAAAATATGCAAATCTTCCTTTCTAAAAAAAAAATAAATCAGAGTTAATACCCATTCTTCTCAAGCTATTCCAAATAATAGAAATGGAAAGAAAACTTCTGGACTAATTCCATGAAGCCAACATCACTTTGATTCCCAAACCAGACAGAGACCCAGCAGAAAAAGAGAACTACAGCCCAATATCCTTGATGAATACGGATGCAAAATTTCTCAACAAGATACTAGCAAATCTAATTCAAGAGCATATAAAAAGAATTATCCACCATGATCAGGTGGGATACAATCCAGTAGTACAGGGCTGGTTCAGTATTTGCAAATCAGTCAATGTGATACATCACATCAACAAAAGAAAAGATAAAAACCAAATGATCCTGTCGATAGATGCTTAAAAGGCATTTGACAAAATACAGCACCCCTTCTTAATAAAGACCCTCGAAAAAGTCGGGAAAGAAGGAACTTACATAAACATCGTAAAAGCCATTTATGAGAATCCCACAGCAAATATCATCCCCAATGTGGAAAACCTGAGAGGTTTCCCCCTGAGATCAGCAACACGAGAGCGATGTCCACTCTCACCACTGTTGTTTAACATAGTGCTGGAAATCCTAGCCTCAGAAATCAGACAACAAAAGGAAATGAAAGGCATCAGAATTCGCAAACATGAGTCAAACTTTCACTTTTTACAGACGACATGATACTCTACATGGAAAACCCGAAGCCTTTTCCAGAAGGTCTCCACCAGAAGCCTACTAGAATTTATCCATGTATTCAACAAAGTCACAGGGTACAAAATCAATGTACAGAAATAGGCTGCAGTTTTCTACACCAATAATGAAGCAACAGAAAGAGAAATCAAGAAATTGATCCCATTCACAATTGCACAAAAAAACATAATGTACCTAGGAATAAACCTAACCAAGGATATAAGAGATCTGTATGATGAAAACTATAGAAAACTTATGAAGGAAATTGAAGAAGACACAAAGAAATGGAAAAACATTCCATGCTCATGGGTTGGAAGAATAAATATTGTTAAAATGCCATAACTACCCAAAGCAATCTACACATTCAATGCAATCCCAATCAAAATTGCACCAGCATTCTTCTCAAAGCTAGAACAATCAGCCGAAAATTTGCATGGAACCACAAAAGACCCTGAATAGCCAAAGTAATATTGAAGAAGAAATCCAAAACAGGAAGCATCACCATCCCAGATGTTAGCCTCTACTACAAAGCTGTCATCATCAAGATAGGATGGTATTGGCACAAAAACAGACACATAGACCAATGGAATAGAATAGAGAACTCAGAATTGGACCCACGAAAGGAAAGGTCAATTAATCTCTGACAAAGCCGGAAAAAATAACCAATGGAAAAAAAATGATAGCGTCTTTAACAGATGGTACAGGGAGAAATGGACAGCAACATGCAAAAGAGTGAAACTGGATCACTTTCTTACACCATACACAAAAATAAACTCAAAATGGATGAGAACCTAAATGTGAGAGAGGAAACCCTAGAGGAGAAAGCAGGAAACAACTTCCTTGACCTCAAACGCAGCCATTTCTTACTCAACACACCCTCAAAGGCAAGGGAATCAAGAGCAAAAATGAACTCTTGGGACCTCATCACGATAAAAGGCTTCTGCACGGCAGAGGAAACAATCAACAAAACTAATAGGCAACCAATGGGATGGGAAGAGAGTTGCAAATGACATATTGGATAAATGGCTAGTATACAAAATCTATAAGGAACTCACCAAACTCCACACCCAAAAAAAAAAACAAATAATCCAGTGTAGAAATGGGCAGAAGACATGAACAGACACTTTCCCAAAGAGGACATCCAGATGTCCAACAGACATATGAAATGATGCTCAGCATCCCTCCTAATCAGGGAAATACAAATCAAAACCACACTGAGATGCCACCTCACGCCAGTCAGAGTGGCTAAAATGAACAAATCTGGAGAGTATAGATGTTGGCGAGGATGTGGAGAAATGGACAACTTCCTACACCGTTGGTAGGAATGTAAACTGGTGCATCCCCTCTGCAAAACAGTGTAGAGGTTCCTCAAAAAATTAACACTACAACTCCCCTATGACCCAGCAATAGTACTGCTAGGAATTTACCCAAGGGATACAGGAATGCTGATGCATAGGAGCACATGGACCCCAATGTTCATAGCAGCACTTTCAACAATAGCCAAAACATGGAAGAGCCTAAATATCCATTAAATGACGAATGGATCAAGAAGATGTGGTTTATCTATGCATTGGAATACTACGTGGCAATGAGAAAGAATGACATCTTGCCATTTGTAGCAACGTGGATGGAACTTGAGGGTGTTATGCTAAGTGAAATAAGTCAGGCAGAGAAGGACAGATACCGTATGTTTTCACTCCTAAGTGGAACAAGAGAAACTTAACAGAGGACCATGGGGGAGGTAAAGGGGAAAAAAAAAATAGTTGGGGAGAGGGAGGGAGGGAAACCAAGAGAGACCCTTGAATACCGAGAACAAACTGAGGGCTGATGGGGTGGGGAGAGGGGAAGGGGTGTTATGGGCATGGAGGAGGGCACTCGTTGGGATGAGCACTAGGTGTTATATGTAAACCAACTTGACAATATAAAAGAAAAATTTGACATAGAATAGTATATTAGTTTCAGGTATGCAAAATATTGATTTGAAAATTCTACACATTTCTCAGTTCTCATGACAATAAGTGTGGGCCCATTCTGTCACATACGATGTTATTATATTATTGAATATATTCCCTATGTTATACTTTTCTACACCGCAACTTGTTTTATTTTATTTATTGGTGGTTTTTTTTGTTTTTGTTTTTGTTTTTTTGTTTTTTTGTCTTTTTTAGAGAGACAGAGACCATACAAGTTGGGGAGGGGCCGGGAGAAAGGGAGAGAGAGAATCCCAAGCAGGCTCCTTGTTGCAAGTGCAGACCCTAACGTAGGTCTCGAACTCTCGATATCGCAAGATCATGACCTGAGCCAAAACTAAGCATTGGAGGCTTAACCGACTCAGCCATGCAGGCGCCCAACTTACTTATTTTATAACTGAAAGTTTGTACCTGTTAATTACTTCATCTATTTTGCTCATTCTCCAACCCACCTCTCCTCTGGCAACCACCACTTAGTTCTATGTATTTAAGTGTCTGTTTATTTTGTGTGTTCATTTGTTTTATTTCCTTACATTCCATATAAAAATGAAATTATATCATATTCACCTTTTGCTGTTGGATTTATTTCCCTTAGTGTGATACCCTCTATGTATATCCATGTGGTCACAAGTGGCAAAAACTCACTCTTCTTTTATGGCAAAGTAACACTCACACACACACACTCCCCCCCGCCCCACCACATCTCTAGTTCTTTACCCATTCATCCATCCCTGGACACCTTTAGAAGACTGTGTATTTCTAGGAATTTATTAATTTCTCTAGGTTGTCCAATTTGTTCTCATATGATTTTTCATAATATTTTCTTATAATACTTCATATTTCTTTGGTGTTGGTTTCTACTTCTCCCTCCTCATTTGATGAGTCATCTCTCTTCTTTTGATGAGTCTGGATAGAGATTTATCAATTTTGTTTATCTTTTCAAAGAACCAGCTCTTGGTATCATTGATCTTATCTATTGTGTTTATAGTCTCTTTTACATATTCCCACACTAACATTTATTATTGTCTTCTTTCTACTAGCTATGGACTTTACTTGTTCTTTTCTGGTTGCTTTAGGTGTGAGGCTTGGTTGTCTATTCGAGATTTTTCTTGTTTCTTGAGGTAGGCCTGTATTGCTATATGAAGTTCACTTAGAGTGGCTTTTGCTGCATCCTAACGATTTTGGACTGCTGTGTTTTCATTTTCATTTGTCTCCATGTATTTTTTAATTACCATCGATTTCTTCATTGATCCATTGGTGTTTAGTAACTTGGTTAGTCTGCTTCTGTTTGGTTTTTCCAGTTTTTCTCCCCTGTAATTGATTTCTAGTTTCATCCTGTTATGGTTAATATTGTGCTTGATATTATTTTAAGCTTTTCATATTTATTGAGACTTGTTTTGTGGTTTACTATATGATCCGTCCTTGAGAATGTACCATGTGCACTTGAAAAGACTGTGTGTTTTTCTGCTTTTTATAGAATGCTCTGGAAATAACCAATAGGTCCATCTGGAGGAATGTGCCATTCAAAGTCACAGTTTGCTTGTTGATTTTCTCTCTGGATGATCTATCCTTTGATGCAAGTGGGGTATTAAATTTCCTACTATTGTTGTGTCACTGTCAATTTCTCCCCTTATATATGTTAATATTTCCTTTATGTACTTTGGTGCTATATATTGGGTGCATAAATATTTACAATCATTATATCCTCTTGTTGGATTGTCTCCTTTATCATCATGTGGTGTCCTTATTTGGATCTTGGTACAGTCTTTTTTTTTAATGTTTTATTTATTTCTGAGGCAGACAGACAGCGTGAGCAGGGGAAGGTCAGAGAGAGAGGGAGACACAGAATTTGAAACTGGCTCCAGGCTCTGAGCTGTCAGCACAGAGCCCGACACAGGGCTTGAACCCACAAACTGTGAGTCATGACCTGAGCCAAAGTCGGACGTTCAACCGACTGACCACCCAGGCGCCCCTCTTGGTACAGTCTGTTGTAAGGCCTATTTTGTCTGATATAAGTATTGCTACCCAGCTTTTTTGGCTTCCACTGGAATGGTAAGTGTTCCTCCATCCCTTCACTTTTAATCTGCATGTGTCTTAGTTCTGAAGTAAGTGTCTTATAGACAGCATATAGATGGGTCTTGCATTTTTATGCATTCAGTCACCCTGTGTTTTGATTGGAGCACTTGGCCCATTTACCTTTAAGGTAATTATTAATGGATATGTACTTTTTGCTTTATTAAAAATTGTTTTCTGGTTGTTTTTGTAGTTCTTCTCTGTTCTTTTCTTCTCTTATATACTTCCCTGGTGTTTTGATGGCTTTCTTTAGTGTTATGTTTGTTTCCTTTATCTTTATTATTTTTATATCTATTGTAATTTTTTGATTTGTGGTTACCATTGCATTCATATATTACATTTTATGTTAATAGAAGTCTACATTATTTTGATGGTCACTTTAGTTTGAATACATTCTAAAAGCACCAACTTGTTACTCCTGCCTCCGTTTTATGTATATGATGTCATATTTTACATCTTCCTATTTTGTGTATACCTTTTATAGCCACACTTGATTTTACCTCTTTTATATTTTAAACTCCATACTGGCGTTATAAAGTTTATAAGTGACTAATTGACTACCTTTCACTATGTTTGCGTTAACCTGTGAAAGTATTTCCTTGTTTAATTTTCTTTCTTCTAGTCATGGACTTTTCTTTCCACTCAAAGTCCCTTTATCATTTCTTGTAGAGGGTTTAATGGCAATGAATTCCTTTAATGTTTTTTTTAGGAAGGAGTGGGTGTCGGGGAAACTCTTCTCTCCTTCAATTCTGAATGATAATTTTGATGGGTAGATTCCAGATTGCTGATCTATTCCTCTGCATTCTCTAATCTGCTGTTGATTCCCTCTATTGTATTTTTCATGACAGTCATTGAATTCTTTAGCTATGACTCATTCTCATTTATATCCTCTAACTCTTTGTGGACATTGTCACTGGGTTTATCCACTCCTTTTTCAAGTCTATTGAGTATCTTTATGACCATTACTTTGAACTCTTTATCAGGCATATTGCTTACCTTTGCTTCATTTAGCTCTTTACTGTGATTGGCTTGTTCCTTCATTTGGGACATATTCTTCTGTCTCTTTATTTCAAATAACACTCTGTGTGTGTTTCTATGCATTAGGTAGGGCAGTTATATTTTCTGATCTTTAAAGTAGTGACCCTGTGTAAAAGAAGTTCTGTGGTGCCCTATAGTTCAATTCTCCCATGTTACCAGAACCAGGTGTCACAGGCGTATCCCTTCTGTGGGCTGCATGAGCTCTTCTACTGTGGCCAATCATAGCTGTCTTCATCCCAGATAGCTGCTATGGCCCACTTTGCCTTTTGTGAGCACACCTTTGAGAGTCCTGGCTGGACTGGTTGGTGGGTGAGGCCATTACTCATTCTAGCAGTGTGCTATTAACCTCTATGCCAAGACTGCACATACATTGAAGTTCAGGGCTCAGTCCCTTCCCTGTACATGCAGTAAGGCTACAGAAATTGTGGGTGTCCGGCACACAGAACCACAGAAATTGTTGGTTTGTTACCCTCTCCACATGACTGGAGTCACTTTGTAGTGGTGCTGGCCTGGGTCAAAGCTTCCATCCAGGTGTAGTTGGTTAGGAGCAGCTTTGGAATTTTGCCTGCCATGGCAGGCAGGTCGGGTGTGGTTTGTCCTCAGAGGAATTTCTTGGTGAAGCACTTGTTGATGCCAAGGAAGATGGAGAGTGTTAGAAATGACTCCTCTAAGCCTCTGACTATTTACTCTGGGAAAGGCTAAGACATTATTGATATGTAGAACTTTCATTCTTGAAGAAATCAGTAGATCCCTTTCCTCCAGCACATGTTCTAAGATTAAAAATAAATGTCTTTCATGTACACTTTAGGCACTTTTCAAACTGCTGTTTTTCTGCTGTGTCTTGGGCCCATTTATTTAGTATCCTGGCTCTTTAAGGGTAAGTACTCAGGTTCCTATCAACCTTCGGCTTTCATGGTATTCAGGTTACTGATTTTTAAAGCTCCTAAAGTTAATGCCTGTTGGTTTCCAAAGCCAGACATTATGGAGACTTTCCCTTCCTGTGGTGTCCCCAATGCCAGTAGTGCCCTTTGAGGTGTCTGAGTCACTTCTCTATGATTGTGATGTCCCTCTTGCTTGTATTTACTCACAGAGGGAGTTTGATTCCAAACTACATCTCTACCCCTCTTACCTTTTTTAATGTGGCTTTCTAAGACTAGCTGTGCAATGTCATTTCTGCTAGTGTTTAGCAGCAGTTAGTTGAATAGATGTAGTATTTGCCTAGGTATTTCTGTGGGAAGAGGTGAATTCAGGATTCTTCTAGTCTGCCACCTAATTTCCTTTCCCAATTTGCTCTTGCTTTTGAATTAAGGTAAGAATTCACAGATGAGGTGAAGTGAGTATTTTTAATAATGGTTATGAAAAGGGGCGCCCAGGTAGCTCAGTCAATTAAGCGTCTGACATCAATTCAGGCCATGATCTCATGATTCATGAGTTTGAGCCCTGCATCAGGCTCTGTGCTGACAGCTCAGAGCCTGGAGTCTGCTTCAGATTCTGTGTCTCACTCGCTTTGCCTCTCCCCCACTAGCACTCTGTCTCTCTCTCTCAAAAATAAATCTTAATTTTTTTTTAAAAATAATGATTATGAAAAGATATATTTTCTATATAGGTGTTAATTTTTTAGTGTTAAAGTAAAGACATTTATGTAGGATGGTGATGTGTTATCAAAGATATTCCTAACAGGATAGTTAAAGACTCCTTATTCCCACAGCATTTACCACAATGGAAAACATTGAATCAATAAATTTCCTACAGAGTTCAATAAAAATGTAATTAGCATTTCTGGGTAGAACACTCTGTTCTACCCTGGTTTTATCTCCAAACCTTCTCAAGTGGCACTCCAGAGATCTGTATGATGAAAACTATAGAAAACTTATGAAGGAAATTGAAGAAGACACAAAGAAATGGAAAAACATTCCATGCTCATGGATAAGAAGAATAAATATATTTAAAATGTCATTACTACCTTAAGCAATCTACACATTCAATGCAATTCCAATCAAAATTGCACCAGCATACTTCTCAAAACTAGAAAAAACTATCCTAAAATTTGTATGGAACCACAAAAGACCCCGAATAGCCAAAGTAATAATGAAAAATAAAACCAAAAAGGGAGGTATCACCAACCCAGACTTTAGCCTCTACTACAAAGCTGTCCATCATCAAGACAGTATGGTATTGGCACAAAAACAGACCCATAGACCAATGGAACAGAATTGAGAACTCAAAAGTGGACCCAAATGTATACAGCCAACTAATCTTTGACAAAGCAGGAAAGAATATCCAATGGAAAAAAGACAGCCTTTTTAACAGATGGCAGAAGAGAAACGTTCTGGAAAGTACCCTTTGTTTTGAGTCCTACTCCATTTGACCTTTTTGAGAGTGCTAAGTGGAGAATACTTAGCAGCCATCCAATCCAGTTCTCTCCTCTGTAATTTCCATACCTTGTGCCAAGTGGTACAGATCCCTTTCAACCTGAACTGGGCATTTAGAAATACTTTATGACCATTTAGGAAAGATCGGAATGATCTCTTCTAGTTCAGAAACACAATTTTATAATTTTATTAGTTGGAAATACAGCTTAAATACTGGATTATAGTGTGCGTGCTTTTTGACCACTTATCAAATAAATTTCAAAAGATAATTGTCTCCTATGTTTATAATGTTCAATATTATAAAGTCTGACATGTTATAAACATTTAGGAAATAATCTGTTGATGACATAGCCTTCAATTATAGTAAAACCAAAAAGACTTTTCAGAAAATGACAGATATTCTTTTCTGAGTAATATTATTTTCCATTAACAGCTTAGGCCTGTTTATCTTTGCTTTGTCAATTACGATATTCTAAGAAAAGAACTTTTGTATGTGGATAGAATGATTGTTTGGCCAAAATTTTGTAAGGCCCCAAAGTTACCTAGTAAGATACAATATTGATTAACAAAAGGATAACAATTATATATCTATGCTGAAAACATGTTGATATATAGACAGATATCTCATGTCAAAATTAAATAAAATAAAACTATGTATGACACACTCACAACATAACCCTTTCAGTTTAGGTACAAGTGATTTTAAGAAAAGGTCATCTCTTGGCCAACAGACACATGAAACGATGCTCAGCATCCCTCCTCATCAGGGAAATACAAATCAAAACCACACGGAGATACCACCTCACACCAGTCAGAGTGGCTAAAATGAGCAAATCAGAGAACTCTAGATGCTGGCGAGGATGTGGAGAAACGGGCACCCTCCTACACTGTTGGTGGGAATGTAAACTGGTAAAGCCCCTCTGGAAAACAGTGTGGAGGTTCCTCAGGAAACTAACAATAGA